>NC_052502.1:62130512-62192507 GCF_016617805.1 Bactrocera tryoni | reverse complement strand
CTGTATGAGTGTTACGACGACATTGACATACATAGTTCAGCGAATTAAGAGACAGCGGCTACGCCGGCTGGGTCATGTTGTTCGAATTGACGAAAACACTCCAGCTCTGAAAGTATTCGACGCAGTACCTGCCGGGGGAGGCAGAGGAAGAGGAAGACCTCCACTCCGTTGGATAGAGCAGCTGGAGAAGGACCTGGCTACGCTTGGAATATCCAATTGGCGCCACGTAGCGAAAAGAAGAAACGACTTGCGCGATGTTGTTAACTCGGCTATAATCGCGTAAGCGGTGTCTACGTCAGTAAAGAAGAAGAAGAAACTTTCTATAGTAATACATATAATTTGTATGCCATCAAAAAGTAGATATTTCAACAAACAACAAGCGTATTTTTTGGACGTGAGAGTTTTTTGTTGGAAATTAGTTTTTTTTTAATTTAAAAAAACTTGGATATATACATTTTTTAACATAAATTGTGAAGTTATGTGTTAAAATATTAGTGTGATCAAGTTGAAAGGTGAATTTTGTCCATTTCATCTCCTTCAAAGTAATCCCCTCTGGCTGCAATACACTTATGCCAAATGATTTTCTAGCCATCATAGCACTTTGGAAAAATCCTCCGTCGTGATGGCCATCAGATCCTTCTTCGATTCAGTTTATATATCCTCAATTGAGTTAAAACGGTGTCCTCGGAGTGGTGACGTGAATTTGCTGAATAACCAAAAGTTACACGGGGCCAAATCAAGCGAAGACGGTGGTTGATCACTAACGAAGAAAAAATTTTACCGTTTCGAGAAACACGCGAAGTATAAATTAAAAATTCACCTTTAAATTTGATCACAGTAGTAAATGTTGTAGATCTTGTTATTACCTACAACTTTGCAATATAATGCTTCGCCCTTTTAAATGTAAATTTTTTTCTTCAATTTGTGTTATTCTAGCTTTCGATTACAATAGGTTTGAACCTACATATATGGTCTACCAGTAAGAACGACGTGATAGTAAAATTAAATGAAACACACATATTCGTTCAAAATGAGTTCTGTATTTTTTTATGCAGATAATTTATGAAAATGTCAGCTTCATTTAAATATCGATGTATCATTTCATTTTTGATTTTCTCGCGCATTGCTGGTTGATTAGCGTAAACCTTTCATTTAATATCATACCCCCAGAGAAAGTAAGGTAATCTAGAGACCTTAGATCGCATGATCTTGGCTGTCATTTCTCACAATGTGTTCATATTTAAGCTTAATATCCAGCCCTTAAGTAATTGCTCAAGAAAATAAATTTCAGTATTTCTTGTACTGCAGTCAAGTAATTTTGTGAATGATCTTGGAAATAAAAATTGACCTCTTCTATTTCATCAAATTCTGGAAAAAAATTTTGGTCAATATGGTGTTATAACGCTCGCTATTGATGGTGACGGCATTTCTTCCCTCGTTTCGAAATAAATAAGGCCAGATGAAGCCACCATACCACACACAGTCAATTTTATGGGTTGATGTTGAATTTCCTGAACCTCACGATAATTTGAGTCACCCCCATGGCGACGATGACGAAGCCATTAAACCACAAAAGGCACATCTGAGAAAAAGAGTTTTGGAAGAAAATCGAAATTACGTAGCCCCCAGAGTACCTAAATTTGCGTAATAATATTAGACATGATGAAATGACAAAACTAACTTAGCTCACTGACAAAGTTGACAACAATCCGTACATAAGCATTGGGCGGAACTTCCGGAGGGTATAGTATGTATCTGTTAGAATTTTGCTCCGACCGATGGGCGAATATTTTAAACATATTTTACTATTTAAAAAGAGAAAACAAAATCAAATGGCCGGTAAAATTATTGTCACTGTTCTTGTAGGGTCGCTTAAGAGTTACAAACGGACGGGCGGATAAGTGTGTATGCTTAAATGAGTACATACACACACACATGCGTTTGTATATCGCGCTAAGCAGCACTAAACTACATTATACGTACATTTGTCCCGTTGGCAGGCTGAAATATCCGTATCGCATTATTTTATTGTTGTGCTTTTTGTGAGCGCTGCTATTTGGTTTTTTTATTTCGTTCGTTCAATGAGCAGATATTTATTTTCACCGGTCGCTGCAAGCGCTCGCATTCAAGTGGGTATGCACACGCAACCTTATTTGTCTTTAGCATATCAGCATTAAATTCTCGAATACGACGCGCACGAAATGAATTAAAGGAGAAGCGTCCATATGTACAAAATCAAATATATATATGTAATGTATATATACTATGTATATATGTATATGTACATATATGTATATACATGGCGCATATATTGTATACACAGTAATTTAGTTGCATGTATGAATGTATGTACATACATACATATGTATTTGTCAATGATTTCCCTCTTTTTCCAGAGTAATTAAGAAGACACTTGCTGATTGCAGCAATAAGACCAAATATTATAAGATAAATCTTTTTGAGTCTTAGGATGACACAACAATTGCCACCCAACATTCTTGTCAATATATGTACATAAGTATGTAAATATGTATGTATTTGTACATACTTGTATGAATAAATACGAGCAAACTCGATTAAATCATAAACGCTAAAAAAATCAGTAAATCGACTTTAGATGGCGTTAAGCCTAAGATTTAAAATAAAATAAAACACAATGATCATAACCTAAATTAATTTGATATCCAATACAACGAATTTTATTCTATACACCTAGATCGTAAAATCCTTAATTCTTTAAAGCGAATGATTTTCTTTCACCTACAGTAAAACAATCTTTCCAAATAAATAACCAAACACATTCTTCCAAACAGACTACGAGTCCATATGCGTTACGGGTAACACTTTGTTTTTGAAAGGTCTCCGGTTCTACGTTTTCCATTAACTAAAAGTTGTAATTTCTTGTTTCCCGAAGCCAAAACTTAAAACCTTTCTTTGGTGTTCTTCCTGGTTAAATAAATCTTCAAGAAGATCGTACATATGTTTTTTTCGAGAAGCAATTTCAAATAAATACTGTTTTCATCCGCATTGAAAACTTAGTGTGCAAAGGTTAATCGTTTTATTACGTTTCTATCGTGTTCTTAAATGGCTCTACACTGTCTACTGTATATTTTCACCACATTCTTTAAGAAGACGTATTTCCGAAACGTTTTCTGAATTTAGTCATCCAACTAATAAGGGTAAAAATATATCCGTCGTAGGCTGAAACTTCTTCACCATTGTCTTTAAAACGGCAGCTCTGATATGGATTAAGATTCGTTGTTCAGCCAAAACCCTTTGCAGAGGATCTGCTCTATTATAAAAATATCAGCGAGAGCCACTGAGAACAAAGCGAACCAGGGAGATCCCTTGAGCCTCTGAGAACTTGTGAGGATCACTGAGAAGCAGGAAGAACCAGTGAGAGCCACTGACGATGAGAGAGAGAGAGTCACTGAAAACCAAGATGGGCCAATAAGAACTAGGGTGTTGAGACTAATCCACTTCACATGAACGCTAAATATGCTTGCCTGTATTACTAGATTCCAGCACAAGAAAATCATCAAGCTACTTGGCTGTCTCCGAATCGAAAAATTCAAAACCAGATCGATCATGTTGTGATAGATGAATGACATGTCTCCAGTGTCCTTGATTGGGATACCTTGATGCTTGGAATAGTTTTCTGCACCACTAATCCCACGACGAAGGAGATGTGGATGTGCTTTTTCACGCTAAGGAGTAAGATTGAAAGGGAAGTTTTCTGAAAGAAGCTCTCCTTCAAGCTTAGCCGAACTACTGTAGTATCTTTCAGGTCGACTTGCTTCAGTAGACTTACTGCTGCGAAGTGTAGCTTCTTTTAGCAGCTGAGCATTTAATTCGACAACAAAACGGAAATACTAGTTAATCAAGGAGAGTCCAACCTCACTAGTTATACATACATACAGTGGACCAATAAAGTTTACATACACCTTCTTCTTCTTTACTGGCGTAGACACCGCTTACACGATGGCATGGCGCCAATTGGATATTCCAAGCGTAGCCAGGTCCATCTCCACCTGGTCCTTCCAACGGAGTGGAGGTCTTCCTCTTCCTCTGCTTCCCCCGGCAGGTCATGCGTCAAATACTTTCAGAGCTGGAGTGTTTTCGTCCATTCGAACATAAATAGCCGCTGTCTTTTAATTCGCTGAACTATGTCAATGTCGTCACATATCTCATACAGCTCATCGTTCCATCGAATGCGACGGAGCCTCTCTTCCACCACGAATCCAACACCAAACTTGCGCTCCTTTATATGGGCACTGTAGTAAGTGCCACAAGGACCTACTCGTCTCTGTCCTTGTCCCATCCATCCCATTTTTTTGACGGCGGTGATGTCAGCCTTTATTTTCGTGAGGACATCAACCATCTGGGCAGTGGCACCTTCCCAATTAAGGGACCGGACATTACAGGTGCATGCCCTCAATTCGTAGTCCTTATTTCGTTTGCCATGGTCGTCATCAAAAGGGGGTTTCTCATCCGATGCTGTTTGCTACTTTGTTTGGGGTGTTTTTTTACTGGGCCCCAAACCCAGCGCACATCCCTATGTAGGGGATGTTTCGCCTTCTCACTTTAGCTCGCCTTCAAACGGATGTTCTTAGGCTACCCAGAGGATACTTGACACAAACCTCTAAAACTATTGTAATTACTTTTGATTTATATAAATAATCATTGGTTTAATCATTTTTTTGATATGAATTAGGCGCATTTTAAGCTTTAGCAATAATTTTTTTATTTGTGTAAAAAAAAATAATTTCATATGCTACATATATTTAATGTCAAATATATGTACGTATCTTGAAATGGATAGAAAAAAACCACAAAAAACGAATCAAGTGGAATTTAAAATTGTGCTATATGAAAAGTAGGCGTGGTTGTTGTCCGATTTCGTTCATTTTAACAATGTGACATAAGCATGTAAAAATAATGTCACGTACTAAAGTTTGTCGAAATCAGTTGGCCAGGTCCCGAGATATGGGATTTCACCAAAAAGTTGGCGGTGCCATGCCCAAGGTCCAATTTTCACTCCTATAAACCTCTCTAACGCCATTTCAGAGGTAAAATTTAATGTCTCTGATGGATTTCGTTATTGATTTATTGCGCTTTTAGTAAGTTTTAAGAGTGCCTTTATATTAAGGGTGAGCGGGGTTATTCACCCAATTTGTTCATTTTCACACTGTAGGTAGTTGTAGCTTTAGTGATTTAGGAGATATACTTATACATAAGTATGTAAAACTTATTAGAGAGCGTGGCCACACCTAATTTTTCAAAAGTATTTTCCCACATATGTCCCTTACTACTACGGTTCCCTGTACCAAATTACAGCTTTCTTTCTTAATTTAGTGCTTAGTTATAGCACTTTTCAGTTAATGGTGATCTGTGGGCGTGACAGTGTCCGATTACGTCCATCTACGAACTCGAACTTTTTTTTTAGTAAGGAACCCGTATATCAAACTTCATTAAGATATCTCAATTTTTACTCAAGTTACTGCTTGCACGGACGGACGGACAGACAGACAGTCAACCGGATTTTAACTTTTCTCGTCACCCTGATCATTTTCATATGTATATATGTATATAAAACCCTATATCTATCTCGGTTAGTTTTAGGTGATACGTACAACCGTTAGGTGAACAAAACTATAATACTCGGTAGCAACCGGTTGCAGGAGTATAAAAATTAAAATTATGACTAGTGTAGAGTTAGTTTCCTTAATATTAAGTCAAGTAACCGTCATTTTTTATTAATGCAGCAGATCTGCGGGGCATGAAATCTGCCATGCTTCGTGGATTGTGCTCCATAATTCCCTTGTATTTGATGGTCTACGGTCAGTAACACCTTTTTTAATATCTGCCCATAAATTTTTTATGGGATCAAGGTTAGGCGACTGAGAAAGCCACGACATAACCTCAACTTTATTGACCTGAAACCATTCCAGATTGTATTTATTTAATTGTATGTTTCGGGTCGTTATCTTGCTTAAACAACCACTTTAATGGTATATTCCATTCCGCGTATGACACCATAACTTTGTTCCGTATTTGGCAGACCACGGATATACTGTAATACCAGACCCTGTAACACCAAATAAAACTGCCTCACATTCGTATGTCCACAAAATATTTCACCATTTCTCCGGTTGCCAGTTGACATGTTCTTTAACAAATTGGAGCCGTGCTTCAATATGACGACGCTTTGGGATATTTTTTAGACGACTGGAATATGCCTCGATCTACAAACTGTTACTTCACTAACATCAAGATCTAGACGTTTCTTTATTTCTCTAGACAACGCTTTGGGATCCTTTTTAGACGACTGGTATATGCCTCGATCCATTTCTTTAATAGTTTTGCGTTTTCGTCCACGTGTTTCGGCTTAATTTTTGTAGGACAGGGTACTTGATATCATTTGATCATAGCACCCGAGTATTTCTTTAATTCCATTATCAGTTTTCAGGGTTTTTCTATGATTTTTATGATTTCACGCTCTTCGTCACTACAGTGTTTTCCTCTACCCACTAATTAAACTTGGTAGCTTACACTCCTATTCTTATGAACAGGGCAATTCAGTGACCGACACATATAAGTATGAACTCATAACATTGCAAATAATGTAAACAGCTGAAGTTTTTGGCTTTGTGTTTTACTCGCGGAATACCGTTAAAAATATTTCCGAAAGAGTACTTGGCGTTCATGTTCTGACATAATAAATTTTCTGGATTAAATATTTTCCTCAGGGGCACTCCTATTATTTTGAACATAGCTGTTCATATGTACATACATATGTATGTATATGTATGTAAATACATATAATTTGCGTAATTAGCGTAACCAAATTAGCCTTCAATAATTTTAATGTCTTACCAATAGAAGCAACGTTCAAATATCAAAAGACAGAAACATACTTACTAGCAAACTTACGCTCTCAAGCAAATGCAAAAAATGCTGACAACAGCGTAAGCAAAAACACATACGAGTACACAGTTATTGACCAAATGAAGAGAGAACCGTAGAGAGGTCATACCGTCCACCGTGGCTGTGGCATCCGAACCAAACGCATCGATAAGGCGAGTAGTGTAAAAGTAGTGGAAAGTCAGGCAGGCAGACGAATAGTAAACTAATGGAATTTCCGATTTCGACGGCGTCAAAAAAAACGCCAACAACGTCAACGACGATTAACCAGTGCCGAAGGTGAACAATGCTAAATCGGAGGAGCAGAAAAACGCAAAGTGGATATGCACGTTGTTGACAACAGTACCAACGACAAGAGCGGCGCTCAGAGCACGTCTTAGCACAAGCCACAGAACAACGCTGATACAACCAAGTGCACCTCTTGCCAGCTGCAAGAGATCAAGATCGCGCTCAAGTTGCGACCGCGAGAAAACATTGAACGAACAGTATTTCGATTTGTTGTTGTTGGGTGCTCTTAATATTTATTGCTGAATGCTTTTCTTCACTTTTGTTTGCGCGTGTGTTTTTCTCATTGCGAGCGAAGCAAATCAAGTAATAGGTATGTATACATATGTATGTTTAGTAGTAGTGCGATCCGATTATGATTACAAACAGTCGGTGGTATGGCAGGAAAAATGCGGTAATAATAAGTAGCAACAACAAAACCGAGGGTTAAATAAAAGCAAAGTTCGTTCGTTGTAAATGCAGTAGCAAAACAAGAACAAAGGCTAAAGAGCGTGTATACATACATATGTACGTTACAGAGCATGAGGGAAATCGAAATGAAGCAATAACAATGAAATGCAAAAATATAAACAGATCCAGATTGACTATCAGGGGTGTTGTGGAATCCAAGACAGATTTGAATAGTTATCGGAATTGCAAACCAATTCTGATTTTCGATGGTGTTACGGAATCTGATTGGATTTTCGTCTTTTCGAGCATACGCAAACCCAATATTCGAATCAACTGTTTACTAATGTGACAAAACTTTCAAGTTAATACATTTGCAAGCAATTTTATTAAAGTTTTTGTTGAGTTCTGATTTAAAGGAAGTTTTTAAGAGATAACATTTACCGAATGAATAAAGACGCATTTGGGACGTTTATTATGTTTTGTATTACGTAAATCTTGCTTAAATACGAGGGCTGCTATATATGTATATGTATTTCTGGCCTAATAATGAAAATAGGAATATTTATTTTTATTGTTTTTCAAAATATTCTCCATCAAGATTTATACACTTTTGCATTCCACTCCGATTGAGACACCTCCAAAACATGGTTTTTGAATGCTTCAACAGCATCTTCTGGCGACGAAAATCGTTGACCACGCATTATTTTCTTGATGTGTGGGAATAAAAAGAAGTCATTGGGTGCCAAGTCAGGGCTGTGCGGCGGATGACCCATCAATTCGACGTTTTGGCCGGTCAAAAAGGCGCTGGTTTGAGCCGAGGTGTGAGAGTTCGCATTGTCATGGTGCACAATGATTCGTCTTCTCTTGTTCGTTTTTCGAATTTCTCCGAAGACTTCAGGCAAACAAATGGTGGTGTACCACTCAGAATTGACCGTCCTACGTTGCTCAAGCAGAACAGTGGCCACATGACCAGTTTTGCCGAAGAAACAAGCGACCATTTGCTTCGAAGTGCTTTTTCCACGAACAACTTTCTTTGGATTTGGCTCGTCTTGGAAGACCCACACGGTCGATTGCTGTTTTGTTTCGAGCTCATACGCATAGATCCATGATTCGTCACCTGTGACGATCTTATAAACGTCTTTTGAAGCACCGCGATCGTATTTTGTCAGCATTTCTTTACACCAATCCACACGAGCCTTTTTTGAGCGATTGTCAAATTGTGCGGGATCCTACGAGAACAAACCTTTTTTCCGGCCAGGTGTTCATGCAATATCGAATGTATGTTAGTGGGAGAAATGCATAGGCATGCCTCTATCTGAAGGTATGTAACATGACGGTCTTGCCTTATCAGTTCACGAACGGCATCGATGTTTTCTGGCACAACGGCTGTTTTTGGGCGACCTTCACGGAATTCGTCTTTGAGCGAGCGTCGGCCACGATTGAATTCGTTGTACCAGTTTTTCACAGTGCTATAGGATGGTGCTTCATAGCCATACAAAGATTTTAGTTCATCGATGCACTCTTGTCGTGATAATCCACGTCGAAAGTTGTGAAAAATGATCGCACGAAAATGTTCACGAGTTAATTCCATATTTTGGCCGAAATGAATTTTTTAATTCCCTGTAAATAAAACAATTCACGATTAAATGACAAAACGTTCTGAGTGATGTTATGCTAAAAAATGTCAAACTTTCCAATGGAAATATCAGATTGCACCTGGCAACACTTAGTGTTGCCTAGGCCAGAAATATTGTATAGCAGCCTCCGTATTCGGTTTTTTTTCTCAAAAACTCAATAATTAAGACATTGCATGTTTGATTCCTCTGTTTTCCCTAATTGAAATAAAGATAAATTAATTCGAACCAGTAAAGTAACTTGATTTCTTAACTTACATTTCAAATCTGTCAGCGACTATCTTCTTGCTTTGTTTCTGATAGCAAAACCGATAAAACTGGTTCCTATAACACCCCAAACCGATACAAATTCTGTTTCGAACATGAAACTAATAATATCTGAATTCATGACTACAACTTTTTTTGATCGGTTTAAATTCTGATTCCGACAACTATCAGATTCGACAACACCTCTGTATAACATTTTTATGACAACAACTACTTATACTGAAAGTAAATACATAGAACAACAACATGCTGACACCAGTTCAATTGGTTGAATTTATTTAAAAGTCATGTGAAGTGACTCAATGAAATCGAGATAGTAAAATCTTGAATTAAGTAATGCATAGAGAGCAAGTGAGGCAGGGCTAAATTCGAGTATAGCCGAATATTTCATAATCTTACAATTTTCAAGGACTAAAGCCTGTGTAATACCTTCAGGTACATAAGGCTTGTTATATGGGGTCTAGGGCAAGTTTTATTTATTCTAAATACAAAAATGCACCGTTTTAACAATCTCCGCTCTATCAATCAATCAATTTTATTATGATAGTTCACATATTGGTCGATGCAAACCCATTTTTGAAACACAGAGATACTATTATCAGGAAAGGATTTTCTCCAATTTTCAATTATATATGTAACCCAGTAAAAAGAAAATTATAGGCTCTGGGGTCCACATTTTCGCACCTAGGGGCTGGAAAAGTTTTGGTTAGAGTTGGACAATGTTTGGATAAAAAGTGACATACTTGTACTTCAAAGCCATTATTCGTGCATAGTTTTATTTTGTTATATTAGTTGCTTCCTTATTTGTATATACGAAAGTGAAATAATCAAAGGAATTTAAAATTGTGTTATGTGGGAAGTAGGCGAAATATCAGTAGAGCCTTATACGCCGAATTTGGTTGAAATCGGTTGTGCGGGTCTCGAGATATGAGATTTCACCTAAACGTGGGTGGAGCCAAACTCATTGTTTAATTTTAAGCTCGGTTATTATGAAACCCTTTCATACTATCTTTGGTTATGAAATTTTATGTCTCTGGTGTATACAGTTATTGATTTATCGCTGATTACTAGTAGTTTTTAACAGTGCCGTTATATTGCGAGTGGATGGGCTTATCATCCGATTTCATCCATTTTCACACTGTTGTCGTTGCTTTGATGGTTTAGCACATACATACCTTCTTAACTATTAACATTTTATGCTCTTGCAACTTGCAAGCATTAAAGCCAGGGGAACACTTTTAGATGTAAAACATTAACCAAAAGTCTGTTAAGGAAACGAAAATTTAAAATATAATAAAATATTCGTGAGTTGGCGTAGTATCGAACCGATTTTATTGTTTTTCCAAATACCACATATAACTTACTAAAAAAGTCATCATTTAGAGTAAAGTCAGTCGGATGTTCGAAAATCCTGATATTATTTATATGGGGGATAAGTCAAGTTTTCGCTTAAATTTATCTATTTTAGGCACAAAGATACACTGTTATGATTAAAGCACGCTAGCTCATTTTCATTGGGATAACTTACATATTGGCCGATATATGCGGTACAAAGTCACCTGCATTGTCAGAGAAGTACTCTCCCAGAATTTCTATTATATATGTATCTCAGATATTTACCGATATTTTCGAACAAAAGTCAGTTATAGGCACCGGGGTCCAGATATCCGGTACCTAGAACTTGAATAGTTTTGGTTGGATGTGGACAATTTTTGATCATAAGGTGGTATATTTTAAAAGCATTATTAGAACGAAGTTTAGTTCTGTTTTGATAATTGCTTCTTGATTTATGTACTGGAAAATAAAAGAATCAAGTGGAATTTAAAATCGTGCTATATGGGAAGGAGGCGTAGTTATTGCTCGATTTTAATTTTCTTAGACTTAAACTTGATCCCATCCCTAATGCGAAAAGTAACAAGTAAGGAAGGGTTAAGTTCGGGTGTCACCGAACATTTTATACTCTCGCACGATAAAGTGATAATCGAGATTTCATTATCAGTCATTTACATATTTTTCAAATACCGTATTTGTGTAAAGTTTTATTCCGCTATTATCATTGGTTCCTAATGTATATACTCGTATTATACAGAGAAGGCATCAGATGGAATTCAAAATAGCGTTATATTGGAAGAAGGCGTGGTTGTGAACCGATTTCATCTATATTTTGTACATATCATCAGGGTGTTAAGAAAATATTACATACCGAATTTCATTGAAATCGGTCTAGTAGTTCCCGTAATATGGTTTTTGGTACATAAGTGGACGATGTCACACCCATTTTCACTTTAAAAAAAAGCCTGGGTGCAGCTTCCTTCTGCCATTTCTTCCGTAAAATTTAGTGTTTCTGACGTTTCTTGTTAGTCGGTTAACGCACTTTTAGTGATTTTCAACATAACCTTTGTATGGGAGGTGGGCGAGGTTATTATCCGATTTCTTTCATTTTTTAACTGTATATGGAAATGCCTGAAGGAAACGACTCCATAGAGTTTGGTTGACATAGCTATAGTAGTTTCCGAGATATGTACAAAAGACTTATTAGGGGGCGAGGCCACGCCCACTTTTCCAAAAAAATTACGTCCAAATATGCCCCTCCCTAATGCGATCCTTTGTGCCAAATTTCACTTTAATATCTTTATTTGTGGTTTAGTTATGACACTTTATAGGTTTTCGGTTTCCGCCATTTTGTGGGCGTGGCAGTAGGCCGATTTTGCCCATCTTCGAACTTAACCTTCTTATGGAGCCAAAAAATACGTTTACCAAGTTTCATCATGATATCGCAATTTTTACTCAAGTTACAGCTTGCACGGACGGACGGGACAGACGGACGGACGGACAGACAAACATCCGGATTTCAATTTGGTATATATAACCCTATATCTGACTCTTTTAGTTTTAGGACTTGCAAACAACCGTTATGTGAACAAAACTATAATACTCTCCTCAGCAACTTTGTTGCGAGAGTATAAAAATTGTTTTTGAACAGACTGTAACTTATCAGAATGGATTTACCTCTACTTAGGCCTAACATAAACCTAGATTTAGTAACTTACGCATCTCTAAATTCTTTATAGCAGCGTTTAAGAAAACTCAGCACATCTTTACTATGGTCCGTAGTATCTCTCAAATAAAACTCCCGTTTAGACCAGAGAAGCATTTCTAAAAATGGACAATAGCCAAGAATTTTTTAGAAATAGGCACAGGCATAGATCACGGTCTCCAATGATCTGGCTTAGAGACAATAATCTTTTATTAATCGACCTGTGTATATTCAAAATTTTCGTCAAGTTTTTCACTTATTAATGATAACATTGAACAACTAAAGGAGTATAATATAGAAGTGTAAATTCGCATAATATGAAACAAAGTTGTAGTAATCGACCAATGTTACCTAACCGAATAGAGATGTTGAAGTAGTACTTGCCATGCATATGTACATATATGTAAAATACGTAAAAAAAAGCTTTTAATGCTGGAGTCATGTGTAGAAGTTTACGTGAGGAAAGTGCTCTGAGCGCCTTCAGCTCATGACTTTCGGTCTTGGACTAAATGTCCTCTGGGTAGCAAAAAAATCCTTTTGAAAGCGACCTAAAGTGAGAAGGCGAAACATCCCTCTCCACGTAAAAACATCCCAACTAAAATGAAAAGAGATCGAAAATTCTACTCGAATTTAAGTGTACTCTGCCCAATCCACAAAAAGGGAGACCCGACAATCTACGCCAACTGCCATGGAATAAGCCTCTTCAACATCGCATTTGATGTTCTATCGAGCGTATTGTGTGAAAGACACTATCAACACGTTCTGCTTTCTCCAAACTGGATAAGGAAGGATTTGGTAGTGAACGAAGCCAAGACGAAATGTCTCCTGTCATCAAGAAAACAGTTGTCGTACTCGCAACTTGGCTCCCACGTCACTGTTGACAGTCATAACTTCGACGTCGTAGATAATTTCGTCTATCTTGGAGTCAGTATTAACAACAATGTCTCGAAATACAACGCAGAATAACTCTTGCCAGCAGGTGTTACTTCGGACTGAGTAGGCAATTGAAAAGTAAAGTCTTCTTTCGACGAACAAAGCCCAAACTCTATACTTAAGTCACTCATTATTCCCGTCCTGATAATTGGTGCAGAGGTATGGACGATGACAACATTTGATAAGTCGACGTTGCGTGTTTTCGAGAGAAAAGTTCTGCGAAGGATTTATGGTCCTTTACGCGTTGGTCTTATTCGATGGAACGATGAGCTGTACGAAATAAATGACGACATTGACATAGTGGATGGAAGAAAACACTCCAGCTCTGAAAGTATTCGACACATTACCCCCGGGAGAAAGAGAGGAAGAGAGGTGGAGAAGGATCTTGACGCACTTGGAATCTCCAATTGGCGCCAAACAGCGAAAAGCTAGAACGACTGCGCCCGGTCATAAGTTCGGCTATAACCGCATAAGAGGTGTCTACGCCAATAAAGAAGATTAAACTATTTTATATACCGATTTAAAATTTTAGTATGTTATTTTTAAAGGTATAAATTATCAAAAGACGAAAAATCATTTTTTCCTAATTTCATGCTAGGTGTATCCCTTAACTATTTTAGCGATAACTTTATATCAGCCGAAATGTAGATATATGTATTCATATGTGTGCATATACATATGTATGTACATATGTGTAGGTATTTATTTATGTACATACATATACATACATACATCTGTATATAAGTGATAAAATGTCACAAAAGTTTGCGGCAAAAGTTGAGCAAACTAATAGAAGATGCCAACGGAGCATTATTGTATCCAGATACTAAGTAAACATGTGTGTATATATATACATATTTATATGTACATATGTGGTATGTTTATGGTCATATGAATAAATAAGTTTTGCAATAAATCTACAACGAGCAAGTTCCACCGACGACGCAACTCAGCGCAGCTCTCAGTTCAATTCCTAAGCAAACTCCAAAAAAAAACATATCTGGCTGGAAAGCCATGTATGCGATCAAAAACCATTTTACATACTTACATATACTCATTTGCATCTATGTATGCATATTCGCTATCTTTGGGTAGGAAATTGTTTACAGTAACTGCGCATCGCACCGACTACCAGCTAACCGGAACATATGCACACATTTAAATAAATCGAGGTAAAGAACGAACAGCGAACAAAAATGAATGGAAAATCTACTAAAACTGAACAACTGGCGTTTTGGCGCTCTGCCTCTCCGAATCGCCTCATGACAGTCGGTCTCTGCACCGAGTGGTTGTCTCCCTCGCCACTTATTTGCTGCACTGCGATACACCTCGCCATCGTCGTTTTCGCCTCACACTTTTAGTTTAGTCCACACATGGTCGAGTATATGAGTATTTAGTGTGTATGAATGTGTGAAAGTAAAGTTTTGCAAGCGTGCTGTTATGCCGTGTAGCAAATAAATGTAATTACAATACATAACTACAGAAACATAAATACATACATACGTACATGCATGAATACAAGTGAAAAAAATGTAGTATTTTCTACTTTGACTCGTTTGGCCTTCTCCAAAATTTCATTTCAGCTGACAGTTGCCGTTGTTGCTGTTATTGTTTTTGCCATTTTGTTGATGGAGATAATGATTATGCTAACACACTCGGGAAAAATGCGACTTAACACCACGATAACATCTACAACAATCAATAGTATTGAAAAATAAACCCTAAAATTTATTTAATTCTTTTAAGACTTTTGTCGCTCACAGTGATTTTATAATAATTCTAACTTTAAGCAGTAAATTCTCGAAGACACATGAGATTACATAGTAGTAAATATGTACATATAAGTACGTATTTATATTCATATTTGTGTTCTTACATACATACATGCATATGTATACATAGATTTTTTTTTTTGAACGAGGAGGAAGCACCGAAAGTCTGGACCCCATGTCAGTGTGGAACTTTGATCCGAACCAAACCTCCTACCGTCATTCACCGTTCCCCCCGGTATCACCGTCAAGTATTACGTCGGAAGGATGGTTGAGTGATACTCATGCGTACGTGATGGTCGAAATGCATTCAGTTGCAAGTTGCATTTACTTGGTCCCACCTCTGTTGGTCTGATAACTCCCCTAATACATTGTTCGTCGCCAACCCTTCCCGTCACGTCAATGTTTGTGTGTTTGAGTCGTGGTTGTTCGTTACATTTAACAGCTCTTTTCTCCGCCGCTGTTCGCTGGCACGTTGGGATTTCATAACTCTGACGGCAACTTTTTCGGTTTACCAAGTTACCGAGAGTTGGGTCTACACCGAAAGCATTTTTTTAAGTGTTGCCTCTCATGATTATATTTTGGGCCATAGAAAAATGTGTGTTCCATACTTTCGGCGGTATCGCCTCCGCAATAATCACATGTGTCGTTATTTTCGTGCCCGAATCGTTTCAAATATGCTTTGAAGCAGCCATGTGTGTGAGGATTTGAGTTAGGTGGAAGTCTACTTCACCGTTCGGTCTATTTAACCATGGTTCGACGTTGGGGATCAGTCGGAATGTTCACCGCCCGTTTCCGCTTTCTTCCCAGCGTTTTTGCCACTGAATCACCGTCTCTGCCCTTGCTATTTCTTTTAGTGTATTGTGCGGTTACCTGTCATTTGTACAGCATTGAATTTCCTTGGCCAGGAGGTCTAAGCCCACAATAACTAGAGCAGCATCTTCCGATACTGTGCGGAACGCAGAACATGCTCTCAGCGCGCAAGTGGCGTATATCGAAAAAAGACCACGGTGATATGATTTTACTTCGAGGGCTTTTCCCCATATCTGAACACCGAACAGCGCAACTGACTTTAATACAACAGCTAATAGTCGTCTTCTATTTTGCTTTGGCCCACGGGTATTGAGCATTTACCGGGTCAAGGCTCTGCACACTTTTGTAGCTTTTACGCATGTGTACGCTAAGTGTTCCTTAAAGGACATCCATGCATCAAGTATAATTCCCAAGTATTTAATTGCGGGTTGTGTGGTGATGCTTACACTCTTTGTATTGAACGTGGCAACTTCACGGATTTTTCTGCCAGTAATGAGTACCGCTTCGGTCTGGCTCTCCGCTAGGTTCAGTCCGTTAGTTTCTAGCCAATCGCTTATTAACGCTATTGTTCTGTTGGTTATTGAAACTATATCGTGTATGTGTTTTGGCTATAACCACAACAGCGATATCGTCTGCGAACCCAAAGATATGAACGTTTTTGGGCACTTTCAGTCGCAGTACTCCATCGTACATGACGTTCCAGAGTAGCGGCCTAAGTGCCGATCCTTGGGGTACTCCACCAGAGACTTTATATTTTTTCGAGCCTTCGCTTGTGTTGTAGCTCAAAGTTCTTTCCTCAAAATAGCTTACTATGATGTTGTAAAGGTATACAGGCACGGAGAAACTTTTTAGTGCACTCAATATAATATGCCAAGATGCCGAGTTAAAGGCATTCTTCACATCCAGGGTTACAACCATACAGTACTGTATTGTGCCTCCTTTCCATCTTTTCCCACTTATAGCCCGTACAGCCAGGGTCTTTACTAGGTTTACAGCTGCGATTGTGGATCCTGCCTTTCTGAATTCGAATTGGTTGAATGATAATCCACCGGCATCGTCCATTGCCTTATTTAGCCGTTGGTATATGATCCGCTCCAGAACCATTCCAGCGGAGTCTAACATGCAGAGGGGCAGGAAGTGGGACGGTTCTGTCATTGGTTTGTTAGGTTTCGGCAATAATATCAAGTATTGCCTTTTCCATATGGTGGGAAAGTGGCGTTTCTGGATGCATGTATTATACATTGTTCGAAAAGGGTCTATGTTTCTAGCAATCGCTGTTTCGAAGCGCTATATTCGGAATTCCATCTGATCCCGGGGTTTTAGATGCGTTTAACCGCTTGCGTGCGGATTTCTTCATTCGAAACAGCCGGAATAACCTGGGTTTGTGGTACTCTCACGATCTCCTGATTGAGTGGTGGTCGGATAGGGAAGAGTACCGAAACTATTCTCTCAATTGTTGAGGGGGAGGTTGTCATTTGCCCGCTAGTGTGGAGTTTTTTGTTACCGTTTTATAAGCGAGTCCCCAAGCGTTGTTTTCAACATGGTCGCACAGTTTAAGAAAACATTTCTGCTTGCTTTTTTTAATTGATTGTTTTAGTAATTTTCTTTTGTCCTTAAAGTGTTTTTGGAGAGTGGTGTATTCAGGTATACCACGTGACCTTTGGTATAAGCGCCTTGCTTGCTGGCATCCTTTACGTAGTCTGGCGATTTGTCTCTTTCTTTTTTGTACATACATACATACATGCATATGTATAGATATATGTGTATATGTTTTTATGATATATAGGTAGATCTTTTTGTATAAATTATAACATTTCGTAGGAAATAATTGTTATTCTTCTTTGTTTTAGGTAAACAATATTTATAATTCACAACAAGCAAGGATGGGCTAGATTCGGGTGCAGCCGAACAATGACCACCAAGTCACGGCTACGGTTGCTCCAATACACTGAGAGTATTAGCGCGGAAACAAACACATACACACCGTGCAAGAGTTCCGGGATTTAGGAGACTCATAGCTGTGGTAGATCTGTTGAGTAATTGACCGGTCTTTTAACTGAAGTGGCCTGAAGTCTAGACACTGTCGCATGCATAACACAAGAATTAAACAAATATGGTAATATATTACCTTATACTATAGGACCATGTACTGAAATTCATTATTACAAGGTGTGTTCCAAAGTAAACAGGAATCTTTTGAATCTACCGCCACCTGGTGGCGCCATCTATATGTCGACTAATGCGTTCGAATCTGTATCGATTGTCCAGTGAGAATTTCATGACATTTCATTGATTGGAAGTGAAGTTATTTAGGGGGCCGTAGCCCCGGGCGCAACGTCTTGGGGGCGGCAACACGATCTTCGCCGTCCTTTAATATTCAGAGAAAAATACTTCAACAAATTTTTTTACAAAATTTATTATAAAAGATAAAGAGTTGTACACTCACAATGTAATAATCCGAACAACAATGAAAAATATTAATTTTTACTCGAATACTCTTCAGTCTTTAAATTTGTCTAATATCTTTTGGCTTATATCTTTCTTAAAAATAGTGATAGAACTTATTGATGCACTTTTCTAGCTTTGTCTAGCGACGTGTCACTCTCACAGTTACCCTATGCTTTGAATGTAGCAAATACTTTTATTTCTCAAAATTTTCAAAAATGGTATATAAAAAACTCCAATTCGGGCAAAAATTCCTACGAATTGTGTCAAAAGTGTAAAAGATATAGAAATGGGTTTTTTCTATGGCTTTCAATAAGATTTCTTGTAAATTTACTATCAATTTCCTCAAAAACCGTATTGTGAGAATTTTGGAACTTCAGAATGTGCGTGGCTTCTTGTTCCTAAATTTTATATATGTACTTAATATCGCAGATATTTTGTAAAAATTCACTTTCGTTCGAACCACCTCATGAAACTTGCCCTTGGTCGGATAAAATCCGAGGTCAATTCCGGTACGTAGAACCGGCTGTCGTGGGAATTGGTAGATAAAGGGGGGCGGCAGAACATCCTTGGCCCCGGGCGCCCGAAATTGTAGCTACGCCACTGATTGACATCTTCGCACTCCCCTCAACAATCGATTGGCCCCACCGAATCTGAAAGTTGAAATAAGTGGTGTGGCTTACGCCGTATAGCAAGAGTTTTCTATTCGATTCAAAGAATAAAATAAGTTACTACTTTTCTGCTTTTTAAGGCTTTTATGTTCTATTAGACCTTTCTGTCTTTTATCCAGCAAAAGACCTAGTATAAGGGTAAATCACCCCTTAAGTAGAAGCTGTTTCAAAATTCGTTTTTCTTATAAAAAACACTATGCTTTCAACACGCAAAATTGACACACTTTCCTCCGTGAAAACGTATCGAATTGTTAAAAGTATGATATCAGATTCCAAGCATTGACATTGCTACAATCGAGTGACAAAAAGATTAAAGCGAATCAGTTATAAAGAGGTCTCACCTCAACAGCTAATATGGAGTCTTCAAATTTATGTAGATTTATTGTTTGAATAAAGCATATGTTTTCAGACAATTTGCTAAAACGTTTCTTTAAATTTATTGACGAATGTTCATTCCTGTGCTTTATTTTATGATTGTTTTATGAAACAGTAAAACTCGTACATTATAGTATGACTTTTGAAGAATATTATGTACATAAGTATGTTAAATTTTCATGGAGAAATATTAAAAAATAAGTCAAGGGCAGCAGTTACTCTGATGCGTATCGGAAAAAATTGTGTTGCCCTTCTTAACTTGATGCTGGATCATTTGAAATCAAAATTATTTCAATTTGTTGTTGTATAAATAAAATATTTAAACAAAAATAACCTTGTAAATTATGTGTAGAAATAGTGTTAAAAATTTCGTTTCCTTCTAGGTGTTGACAATGCAAGCTTCGCCTTGCTTAAAAGCCTAACTCTTCTAGCTAGCTGAGTACTTGTACATATGTATGTATATGTATTACTATTTTTACTTTATTTATATTAAAGTTGTTTACACAAATTTCAACAACAAAAACATTTAAAACTTAATAAGCGACTTTCATACTCGTAGCGACTCATAAGCGGAACAATAAATAATTATTTAATTATGTATGAATATACATATGTATTTTATCAGTCGCATGCATACAATACACACATGTTTGTATGTCTGTCTGCTCGCCAGCTATAATGAAAATGAAGGTGAACTCTATTGTACGGCGTACGCTTGGAAGAGTTCATCGCGCCGCCGAGTGGAGAGCCACACCACCGCAAGTAAAAATAAAGCGAAAAGAAAAGGAAATCACAACGACGCCGAATGTGAAGCTACAGCAACAGCGGTGTAGGCCAGAGGCAGCAACGGAAGACGCAGTGAGCAGAAATGTGCTTTAGGTGGTGCGTTGGTGACGTGTGGTGTTTAGTGATGTTAAGTGAGCCGCACAGCTGGGCGATTAGCGTCACTGCGCGGTATTAAGCAGCCGCTTAGGTTTCTTCAAAACATTTCAAACAGTCAATTGACAGAGCCATACACTGAGACTGAGAGCGCACATGAAATGAGTTGCTCAAAGCGAGTTGAAGTGGCAGCGAAGAGTAGTAAAGAATAGAGGTGGAGCGACCTGAATTTGATCACTTAGTTTTTGAACACTCGATTCGTATATTTCATTTGCTTTCTGTTTTTGGTATATCACCGAACCACTAGCATTGCCGAGCGCAAAATATTTAGCGTCTGGTGTCAACACTTGTCAAGCACATGCATATGTACATACATACATAAGTAGGCAGCGAGCGACAGCACTGCTAGCAAGCATCACAAATCACCAGGAACATTGTTTTCATACAAACAGCGCTGATTACTGGTAGCGCGTATAGTAAATCGGTGAGCGGAGAAAAGCAAAAGAAACCGTAAAAGCAGTACTTCAGCGCTCGCTACTCAATTACACAAGACATCAGTCAAGCGAAATTTGTGTGTGTGTGCGGCGAAGCATTGACAGCGCCATCACTCACTCAGCTACCCATCACGATAACTGGGTTACTCAGACTGCGTTCACACGAGGACTCTTTGCCGCTCAGTATATTTTGGAATCGTTTATACGAGTGACACGAGTTGGAGTCTGCATTCCTATACTTATTCAATTCGCAAATTCTATTAAAAAATATTTTTCAAAATCTAAATTTTATCCTTATTCACCCTTTCCTAAAATATTTCTATTGTATGATATTATACATGTGTACATATTTATACAGTGCATACAAAATAAGATAATACTATAAAATTCAAATTTTGGCCGGAACACAAACCGTGCCGCCAGAGCCTTGTCGTCTTCTCGTCTACAAAAAACCGGTTTAGACGACAAAAGTCTTCATATGTGAACCGGCAGTCATCAGGCGGCAACTCAACCAGGTAGCCAGTCAGTCAATGCGCTCGCAGAGCCTGTGCTGGGAGCAGAGTGCACGTACACTTGCCGCGCTCGCAGCAATATATTTCAGTTGCAAACATATCTACAAGCATATTTATGTAATTCAGTTGTATATGTTTGTAGTTATTTCTCGTTGTGCTCATATTTGTACGTCGAAATTATAATACTCATATGCGCTCATCATAAACGTACTGGCGAACGGCTGTTGCTGCTTCCACCGACGGTCCAACTCTTATCTCATAATAATCATGTCGCATTGTCAAGATTTGCTTGCTTAGCTGCCTTAGTGGTGGTGCGGCTGCTGATGGCTGTGGTGGCTAATTATTTTGCTTTCCTTCTCTTATTTGTACCTTATATGTATGATATTCGTGTGCCTTAGTTGTTATGAATTATTTGTTGTTGTATACAGCTGCACTCATTGTATATACACACATGCGGATTACATATTCGTGCTTTTCTGCTGATATTTACAAGCATATGAGTTTTTAGATACGAAATGTTTGTGGCACTCGAACAATCGCGATGAAATTTCTTTGATTTGTTGTTATCTCAGCGTTAGATGTAGAAAATTAATAACATCTCAGGGAGCTAGGAGTCTTCCGCGAAATTACACTCCGAAATTATTTTGAATAAACGAAAAATAATGGTGTTTTATGGTACCCATGTATGACCAATTCTGTCTAATTTTTTTACCTGAAAAAATAAAGTGATACATTAAATAAAACAAGTAATGAAGTGCTAAGTTCGGGTGCAACCGAACATCTTATACTCTTCCAACTTGAAGATGTACATACATATAATATATATGAATAACTCATACACTGACTGACATATTCGGCATAAGGTTTATTAGAAAAACGAAAATCATTATATGTGACCTGATCTACGAAAAGGGAACTAACGTGCGAAAACTAGTTTTCTGGGAAACAGCTGTTAAAAATAAACAACTCGTTTCGTCAGTTTCTCGTTATCTCATTAATTGTTCTCCTTTTTTGACACCTAAGCCCCCTTTCCGTAGACCAGGTCACATATACCAGGATGTTCAATAAGTTTCGCCGTTTGATAAGAAAAACACCTTTTTATGCTTCAAAATACACTTTATTATTGAGTATAATCTCCCTGAACATTAATACACTTGCTCCAACGACCTCCAAACTGTGGATCTCATCCCTGAATTGAGAATCCGGAAGGTCTGCAAAATACGTTTCAACAGCCGTTATGATCTCTTCATTTGATAAAGAACGCTTGATGCGTGCTGGACGCTGGATGCTCCAATAATTCGAACTTTAATTCATGGATTTTAGCCATTGTCAAAATACTCTTGCACGGTGTATTGTCCTGATTATTTGGATTTTTTTCTTCTGCAAACCGGTCTTTTTTCACGAATTTTTTCTTTCAACTTGTCCAAGAGTTTGCAACAATATTCAGAATTAATTCTTTTACCAGTTTGCAAGAAATCCACAAAAAAATTTTCTCTCGCAACCCAAAAAACTGATGCTATAACCTTCTTGGCCGATTTCCGGACACGAACTCGTTTCGAAGCAGAACAATCAGGTCCACACCACTCTTTATCCTTTTGTTTTGATTCATCATGGTCATGATCATGGTGATAGACCCAAGTCTCATCCATAATGATGAATCGACGCACAAAATCCACTTTATCATTTTTAAAACACTGCAAATGTTGCTGAGAAAGATGCATTCGAATGTGTTTTTGTTCCATTGTTAGCGAATGCGCCACCCATTGTGCAAACAGCTTTCTACAACCCCAAATTGCACTTCAAATATGGCTCACACTGCCTAATGAGATGTGTAGAGCTTATACTAAATCCCTTTCAGTCAATCGACGATCTTCCAAAATCATATCCTGTATTTTGGCTATGATTTCATCTTTCTACTGTCCCAATTGTAGGTGAACAATCATTATACACTTCTAACATTTCTTCGCGAATTTCCTTTAGGGTACTTTTTCCAAAAATAAGAATTTTATTCACTGCACGATATTAAATTTTTTCCATTGTAAAAAATACTTTGACACGGCGACATTAGATGGCTTGTGAACAAAGAATGAATTCACAGATTGAAATCAAACTTCACATACGTTCATATAAAGGGTTTACCAACGAAACAAAAAAAATTTGGGATAGTAGCAACGCCCACTCTTATCGAACGACAAAAGTTATTGAACAACCTGGTATGTAAGTTTTTTTTAGTTGAGAATTTAATATGAAATCTTGCAGATATTTGCAGGTTAGAGTTCTTGAGGGTTCTTAGGTACATATGTACCTACATAATTTAATTTATTTATATTTGAAATTAATCTAAGTCGGAATCCTTCGCTACTTAATAGACAATACTGATCGTTTTTGAAGTAGGTGAGAGAAGTTTCTTCAACAAGTTTTAAGCTCGCAACAAGTGAGCCTACGAAACTGGAAAAATCAAACTTTGTCTAAAGCTGAATGATTATTTTTACTATTTAATTGTACTTTTTTTTTACACATTTTGAATAACATGGTCACTTTACCTTCGTTGCGGCACGTCTTCCCATTATCCAATCGCCAAAATTTTTTGCAAAACATAATATTATACTCTAATGCAGCTTATGGGGGGGTTTGAGCTAAGGTGCACCCTAATGTACATACATACACACATACTGATTTTTCGATTTACATATACATATGTATATGTATGTATACAGTGAAATTTCCCATTACGGACAGTTCTCGTAGTCGGACATCTCTCCTAATTGGACAAATTTCATGAAAACAACACTTTCATTATTATTTTCACACAAAACGAATTCTTATAACCGGATAGAAACACGTTTCAATAAGCAGCCACGGACATATTTTTGGTAATATTTCGCTAAAATTATCTCTAATAACCGGCCCAGATTTTATAAAATTTGTCAAGGAAATTGTATACAATTTATAGTTCCCGCTTTATTAAATTCAAACACATTGTCTTACGCTGGTGCCGTCTGGTACGCGGTGGCTCAACAGAAACTTATGGGATAATTGTCACTCATTCATTCTTGGCAGGCATTTGCTCGCATTTAATAGTTCAATATTAGTTTAGTTTTGAGTTGCAACCTCTGACTCTAAGAATGAGTATAAAACTCTCGTTTTTGCCATGCTCCCATATATGGACATAAATATTGCGACGATGGGTGTCCGGTATGAGGAATTTCACGAGTACAATGGCGCCGAAAATTTGTAATCAACGATTCTACCAACGTTCTATTACGTAAAATAAATGAATATTAATTGTAGTATTTTTTTATCTTCCTTTGAACTTCAGGGCCTCACTTAATCTTCTTCGCATGGAATCTGCAAGATTTTTTTAAGGTCGTCCCTGCTTGAAATGTTTCTCTGTCTAATTTTTTGGTCAAGGTGCTTTCACAGATGCTCGATAAGATAAGATCTGGGGACAACGATACAAAACGTATCCAAAATAATTTCCCAGAAGTTTGCAATCTCATGTACATACATACACACGTGCATATGCAGGTACATACATATGTATGTACATATGTATGTGTAGAGTACTTTTTTGCCAATTCCAAGCGCTTCTATTGATTCTGTGCAATGCTCTTCTCATTGTGTGTCTCACTTATGGGTTTACCCGATGTGTCCACTATATCTTTCGATATTTGAACAGCACATTTGCTAACTTTGCAAAAAAACTATTTTGAATACACTACGAAATGTAAATCGACGTCAGTTTTATACTTTCTGTTAAGTTCTTTGAAATTAATTCTGATAACGGGTTTTCAATTTAATATTACACATAGAAATACTATATTTCTTCACATATCATGTTCTTAAATATGTACATAAGTATGTAGGTATGCATTTCCTTAACGCTATACGAGGAAAACCCCCAGCAACTGACATTTTATCAACAATTCGGATAGAAGCGGAACAAAATGAGAATATTCGTGGCTTGTTTGTGTTGCCCACCACCAACAGCAAACACATTGACAACAGAAAAAAACGAGCGAATGCGACGTCATCGATGTTTTCGAAAAATGTAAACAAGTTTATTGTCTTCCACCAGTTAGCCGAGCTCGCTATTATACGAATACGTACTTATATGTACATATGTATGCGCACTATAATAACAAAAACAAAGTAAGCCAATGCTTGCAAACAGACAATTGAATAAACGAGCAAATTGCTGATAACCAAACGAGAAAAAAGTAGAATAAGTAATAATTTGACTTCATAAACACAAATTGTTTAGCGAACGAAAATACAACCAACAAGTAGCAGAACAATGTATATACCTGCATATGTATGTATGTATGTAATTTTTAGCGAAAAACTGATTAGTGAATATGTATAGGCGTACCAATATACATACAATAATATTAGTATATAAATGTAGATATATAGATATGTACTTATACATGTTTGTGTGGTGAATCTCTATCATATATGTATGTCGCATACGTCACAGCGAAGCGTTAGAGATAACAACAACGCTCATGTAGCCTCATATCAGTTGGCGCAAAAGCTAGAATTAAATTATTAAATAAAATACAAACATACATACATAGGGTACTAATGTACATACATATGTACATACAAATACAGAACAAATAAGCCCAAATCATAGTCCTCGACTATGATGATGGTTTCTTTTGCTTTGTGTGATTTTCTTGAACTGTTGCAGCCGCTGGGAAGCAAAAAGGGAGCAAAATGCGGAGAAACCCAAGTCAGCTGCTAAGTACATATGTACATACATATGTACACTACCTGATGGTGTGGAAAAGTGAGTTATATCACACAAATTGATAATTTTATGATCTACAAGTTCCGTTTAAGGTAATTTTCTGATACAACTTACCGTTCCGTTGAAAACAGATAATAATATATGTATAATATTAATTAATATATAAAATATATATTTTGACCTCTGACCTTGAAGACATTTTCCCATGCATCGGAACTTTGAGAAATTTTGTTAATTCATTAAGCGTTATACATATGTAGTTCTTTGCAAAGGTGATTAATTGCAACACTCTGCAGTTTGGTGGGATGTCTGAAGGTATGCTATGTTTAAGTCTTTACCTCTCAAACGCGTGACAGTCAAGAAGGAAGTGTTGAGTTCTTTCTACCTTATCTTCTTCCCAACCTTACAGCAATCACGCCAATAGGGCAATGGCCTGTTGAAAGCGCCACAACTAGAAAGATGCTAGCCTTACTGAGGGCAAAGAAATCGCTAGATCTCCTGCGATCAATCTTGGGCCAAAGGACTTTTGCGACTGCGCAAGTACCAATGGTGGCCCATCGTTGGCCAAGCTTCCGCGTAGCCCAATTATCCAATAGTAGAACAAAAGAGGTTGCGAGAGCACCGACCCGCTCCCATTCTAGCGACAATAGTTCTAGGCTGCCTTTCCTTGCTAGCTCATCAGCTTTATAATAACCTGCGATTCCGCCATGGCCCGCCGCTCTGCTATCTGAGTGAATTGTCACTACTCTAAAGGAGGCCGCACATTGGAGCAGCAAATCTATTGCTACCTTGATGGCTACAACTTCCTTAAAAAAGCTCTCTGCCCTTCTCCTCCAAAGGTTCCGTCGTCGGTAGAGAAGAGCCGAAAGAGTCCGGTTTGGCGACTCCATAATCTAGAGGATCCGGTATGCAGTCAAATGCGTGAGGGTATCCGTGTGTTCAGATCGCGTTCTTTTAAGAACCCAAATTCTCTGAGTCTAATAGCTACTTTTGCGGCCATACACCTTCCGGCGATGTTCACGTCCATTGTATTCAAAATGACGTTAAGTGTCATGGTTGGAATGGACCTTGGTGCACCACACATGCTGATGAGTGCAGCTCGTTGAACGCTCTTGAGGTTCTTTGCAAGTGTGGTCTTTTCTAAAGCCTTCCATCACATAAAGACTTCATACAAAAAAGTTAGTTTTTTCGTTACTACGCAACACCAAATCAGCTGTTTGTTTTGCGACGTTGCCTCAAAAGTCATTTGATGAATTGCGAAGAAGGAAATTTTTTGCTCGCGGCAAAGTAAATAGTTTGCAATCAATTCATAATCCAATTACATTTTCATTTTCCAGAATGTTTGAAAAATAAATGTTAAAATTACAAAAACAACTGATTTTGACATTATGAATTAAAAGACATTTGACTATTGTGGTTTTTTGACAATCGACGCAACCTTATCTAATTAAGTTATGGCACCTATGTACATACATACATACATATGTACATAAATGTAATACTCGCTACAGTCTGTCACTAAACAGAATAAGCGATTGATATACACGCAGGCACGTATGTATGTACATATGTATATGTATGTATATCCCACCCTTAAAACGACTGTAATTACGAGTATTTGAACAGAATTATCAATTAAAATTGCAAGATATTCTGGTGAATTTTTTTCTGTAACAACGCTAAGAACCGGAAAAGGAGGAAAAATGCATAGAAAAAAAGGAACAGTGAAACCAGAAAATTCGACTAATATGCAAGGGACAGGGAGCGAGAAAATCAGAAGTAATGAGCACAAATATATGGATCAACGGCTGTACTCTTTAAACTGAAGTTGTTCAAAAAAGTACAATGTGAAAACCGAATAACAGAACAACAGTAGATATAACCTCATGCAATTATGCATAAGTATGTATGTATGTGCATACATAAGTATGTACATATGTATGTGAACATGTAGAAATTTGATGAGCCCAACTTCCGAAGTAAGCATAAGCTAAGCCAAAGACCCCATTGTACAATGTACAACTCAACAAAAAAATATTATAAAAGTGACATAAATTTCAACTGCTTTCAAATTACTATGCGTTTCGCTTAATATTACAAAGAAGCAACACCAAAAACAAAACATTTAAAAATATAAAATAAAATAAAATAAAATAAAGAGAGAATGCCCATTTTGTAAATGCCGACATAACAGCCAACCGTCTTAACAGCATGAGAGAATGTGAGATGAATACAACAGAGTAAAGCAGTCTAGAACGTGTGTGTGAGAACAGGTTTGCCAAGAGCGCAGGCGCTCGCAAACATGTTCTCTACTGCTCAGCCGATTATACTAAAGAGATAATTTTATGTTAAATATTTAAAAATATACAGAACAGGCGGATGAGCGACTGTTTAGCTAATAATGTACGCTTACTGCTTAATTGCTTTTGTTTTACTTGTTTCTTTCAAATTTAATTTTTTTCAATTTTTTTATAAATGTTCCATTAACATGTAACATAAAATGTTTATTTTAGTAGTGCATTGTTGACGTGTAATTAAGTTTAGGGCAAGCAAAATGCAACGCGCTGAGGTAGGCTCGTATTAATCGTATCGCCGTCACTCGTACACACACACATAAACTGAAAATTAGTTGATGTTAAATATATGTATTTTATAGGCAGATATATAATAAATTTAAATGTATGTACATACATACAAATGTATTTATGTATATATAAACAAATGTACAAACACACACATATGTATGTATGTTTATCCAAGCGAAATTTTTTTAATAATAAAAATATTAACTTTTTACTATTTTCACGGTTTCCCATCTCGTAAATGGTGTGTCTTATTTGACGCTTCAAATGCGACACTTTACTCGCGTTTTGATTTCAATTAAAGCGCTGTAAATTGCTTGAAAATTTGAATATGTAATTAGTAGGAATCTTTGATTATATTCGATTAGAGATCGTAAACAGCTGTGAACAGTGAGCAATCTGTTTACTGCATTCTTTTGCCACACAAGCCATCTGCGATTAAAGTATGAATATGTGAACGCACATCTATACATATGTATATATATACATATGTATGCATGTTTGTGTATTTGTTTGCAGTTGCACTCTTAAGGAAAAGAGCGAGCACGAAAATCAAAAGAGGACACATATGAGCACACTTATACACACACATACATGTGCATATACAAGGCAGTACTTATCAACAACAAGCAGCGGGGATTTTTTAAGTCATGGCCAATGCACTTTTAAAAAAGAATCAATGAGAAATTCAAATCTACTTGCATGTCTTCAATATTTGCTTTCCACTTTCTTCCTAATTTAATAGATGGGCGCGATGAAATGGAAATAAATCAGAACTGCAAGTAATAAAGCAGGGCGTACTTATTTGCTAATGACACAGCAATTTCACATAATAATGTTCGCATAGGCACATACATACATACAAACTTATTTACATATCTAATCTATTTTATATTTTTTATTTGAGCATAATTTGCCAAATAAATTCGATAGAAACATATTCACTTACTTACGTAAGTATTTAATATAAATACATACATACATATGTACATATATACATACATTTGTTCGTGTACATGTTAATGAATTATGCGAAGAAAACAAAACATAGTTATATAGAAGTATTAAAACCCAGTATCCAGGGCATCTTATTCCAGAGACATAAAAAAATTACATTTTAACGTAATTATACCCTGTACAGGGTATGTTAAGTTTGTCACGAAGTTTGTAACACCCAGAAGGAATCGTCGGAGACCCTATAAAGTATATATATAAATGATCAGTATGTCGAGCTGAGTCGATTTAGACATGTCCGTCTGTCCGTCTGTCTGTCTGTCTGTATATATACGAACTAGTCCCTCAGTTTTTAAGATATCGTTTTGAAATTTTGCAAACGTCATTTTCTCTTCAAGAAGCTGCACATTTATCGGAACGGCCGATATCGGACCACTATAACATATAGCTGCCATACAAACTGAACGATCGGAATCAAATGCTTGTATGGAAAACTTTCACATTTGACTAGATATATTCACAAAATTTGGTATATGTTATTTTCAAAGACAACAATGTAATCTCCAAAGAAATTGTTCAGATCGGTTAACTATAGCATATAGCTGCCATACAAACTGAACGATCGGAATCAAGTTCTTGTATGGACAACTTTCTCATTTGACAAGATATATTCACGAAATTTGGTATATGTTATTTTCTAAAGCAACAATGTAATCTCCGAAGAAATCGATCAGATCGGTTGACTATAGCATATAGCTTCCATACAAACTGAACACATAGTTGCTAACAGAAATGCACCTGTGAAGGGTATTTAGTTAACGTTTTTTCTTGTTTTTGTTTACTATTAAGCTATTTTATTTTAAAGAAGTAAAAATATAATATCATTAAATAAGGTTTCGACTTGACGTGGCAGAAATTTAAAAAAAAAAAAACAAGTTAATAACCTCAAAAGTAATGGCTGTTTGTGTTGGTCCAGTTAGCGCCAATGCTCCTTGCTCTGAACACTACTAATACTTCAAAATTCAGCTAACATCATTGTTAATAGCGGTCTCTAGAAAAATTTTTATTATTGTATATTAAGGATTAGTATCAATAGTATATAGCGGTGTCTAAGCCTATAAAGAAGATGATCAATATTATGTAGGGTGATGTATTATTCGAAACGATTTTAAAAAAGTTCAATATGCAAAATATGTCGTTTGAGTTTGCGATAAAACTAAGTATGTACATATGTACATACATACATACATACATATGTATATAACAAGCAATCGAGAAGATCCCTTCTTCAGAAATTGCGGATTACAATCAGGTTATTGAGAAATGTTTTTCCAATTACTTTTTACGAAGAATATACGCACAAATATTTCTCATAAAATGAAAAATTCTTCAGTAAAGCTTTTTTTAGTCTTAATAACGTAAGATACTTAAAGTAGCGGGTATAACTCCGATTACCAAAGTTCTTTTGTAAAAATTTTTGCAATTCTTCATTTTGTGCACATTTTTATATAATGAGAGAGCGTGTTTTACTGATGCGAGTATAATTTTGTGCCTCAAATTAATAAAATTGGGCGAAACCTAGACCTGGCTCTCATATAACCAACATACCTACTTATAACATCCGGCTTACTTTATTACATATGATTGATGATGGTATGTAAGGTAACTTATGGATCTCAGGGAACATTTTATTAAAAAAAAATCGATTCTACCTCCAACTCACATATACTACATACATACATATGTATGTATGATATAATGATTTTCGCTTTTCTAACAAACCTTATGTCGAAGATGTATGAGTTCCGACCCTCTGGTAGACGTTTTGCACCTGAAGGTATTTCCCTGACTTTGATTCTTACCAGTTGCAAGAGTTTCGGCCATTTTTAAAATGTCATGATCTGTAATTTGTTTTCATTATATTCAGCAATGTTTACAATTTTATCATATAAATACATGCGCAAGAACAGCGTTTATGAATTATTCAATTTTATTATCAAAACAAGCGTTCTCCAATTGCAACTTTCCGTGCGTTTTTGCCATTTTATGATCGTAATAATCGCCCACCTGTGCTAGCTATTCGTCGAATTGTTGAAAATGTATGTTCTTTCAAATTCAAGTGCCAAATAGACCGCTCGAAGTAATGAAAATATTGCTGCTGTTCAAGAATTGGGACTGTCTCATGCCACAACCTGGCGTATTTTAAGAAAAGATTAGGATTTGAATTTAGTGTTTTTTTTTTAATAAATCATATCATTTTAATGGAAAACCCTTTATATTAGCATAATCAAATAGAGATATGATAACAGTTAACTGCATAACTGTTTTGCTTTTTGTTACCGAGCTTATCTCAACACATTGCGAGCAGAGGAATCGACTAATTGTAAGTATTAAATATATAGAGTAAAAAGAGATCATAATTTTTGTAGAACATATATTTTAACTATTCATTTTAACTTTACTTTAAAATTGTAAATATATAAGTGTTTCATATGAAAAATTTCGCGCGGATAATTTGAAATCTTAGCTAAATGTACAATAAGTAGTACTAACAGCACACTTTAATAGACGCTCGCCCAAATATTGGGTAATTGTAGTCATAATTCTTGCGCTAAAATAAATTCGCTAAAACTCCTTTATTTGAACATAGCGTTTACTTATCGGTCAAAAGAATCTCACAACCAGCAAGATATTCAATTAACATGTTATCAGTCTTTTTCATTTCAGATAACAGCTTACGTCGGCAGAAACATGCATACATACATACCTCATTAGGCGCGTGGCTACATAAGCACTTTAGAATAACATAAGCAGATAAATACCAAATAAGCTGAAGTCTAAAGTAATTTACGATTACAAATTAAATAGATCTCTTCACATAAAAATAATAATTACAAGAAGAACAAAAACGTGTATTTTAATATTTTGCCGATTATCAACCGTGTTAATAATTTTGTATGGAACTTTTACAGAAAATAACCAACATTTTCAGATTTCCTCTGTTTTGAGCGCAGGTTAAATTTTTTTTTGAGGAATTTTTGGATTTGGTCATAAGATCTCTTCATTATTGACATGAACGTCCTAAAACTAGAAAAATTTTGTTTTCATAAAATATAATAGGTATACATACCAAGGAAACTACCGTAATTTCAATTCATGAAGGTCATTAAAAGAAACAATACGATACACACACAATAATACAAAAGAGTTATGTACCAGTTCTCGGCTGCCGGCAAAAAATCAACGCCCCAACTATTTACCGAAGGTTATCCTTTCATAATACGCAGAATTATGTAAGAGCTTTCTCTAAAATTGCTATAATGGTCTACCTGATATCTTTTAGATCATGTTGCATTTCTTCTGTCACCATGTCTTCATTTATATTTATGTATAAATAGTACCAGAACTTAAAAAAATACACATTCCTGTGGAAACTGTCATACCGAAAGGAACCGAACTACCGCAAATAAAATACTATCTGTAACAAAGATTTGTTAAAATGGGCTCTTGGCTTAACTTCAATTTCAAACCAATCGTCATCGATATGCCACCATTTAAGTATAATATATATCGAGGATCGGTCACAAAAGAATGCTCTGCCGGCGTTATAGGCGATAATATTTCAAAACGTCCTGCTAATATTAACCGTGATGATAACGCAAATCAAAACGGGGGCAACCCAACACCACAGTCGCCGCCATCTGTGGAAAATTGCTCAGCTGAAAATGGCTCAGATGAGGATAGAACATCCGACGCCAACAACGATCTTACTTCTCCACCCATTTTGGATACAAGAAAACTCAAGCTATACAAGGATAAGGCCGCTGACAAAAATGCTGACCTTACACCATCTCTACCGAAAGTTGACAAATGGGAACGCATGTTAGATCAAGGTCTGTTGGAACTCAAACTGAGTATCGAAAGGGATCCGGATTTAACGCCTCCGCCAGACGCGTGCATTGAAAACTGGGAGGGAACGCGCGTTGAGACGGAGAAAGCGAATGGATATGGTACAGCTTAGGGCCAAACCGAAATTTAAGAAAATATTCTGAAATGTGACCGAATTGTTTTTTTTTGATAATCATGATTAACGAACAGAAATTAAAAATATACTATACATATATATTTATTGAAAAAAATGGACTTTTTGGTGTTGTATAATATATGATTTTATATTTTTGGCTTTATTTAGCTTTCCAACTTAATTTCATTCAGATATTCAATACCTCAGTGTAGTATATTGTGAAGTTAAAGAGGTGCCATTATATGAAGGTAGGCTTTGACCTTGTGATTACTTTACAAATAGTGGTACTAAGGACTGTACGGAAAAGAAGCTGCACACTGTTTTATTTGTATCGTAACGGATTTTATTAATTTTTACTTGTAAATTTTTTAATAATTAATTAACCAGTTTTTATCCACTTTTATTTGAAACGATTCGTTTAATTCCCTTCATTAAATTCAGCACACCTTCTTTTGTTAAGCCAGTTTTTTTTTAATTCGTCGACGTTTTCGGCAACTCGATGATCCTTTTTCAAGTTCCGTTTGACAATTGCCCAGTACTTCTCTATTGGGCGATTTGGAGGGTTCTCCTCTTTTTTTAAACAAAATTGACATTGTTGTTCTTCAATAAAGCCATAGTGGAATGGGCATAGTATACTGTGGTTAAATCGGGCCAAAATAATGTTGACACGATGTGTTTCTTATAAAATGGTATAAGGCGACGGTTTAGACACTCCTTCTTATAAATGTCAGCCGATACAGCAGCCTTTGAGGAAAATGGAGTGATCTTAAGGCCGCAAAAGCAAATAGCCTGCCAGATGAGTATTTCCTCACCAAATTTTTCTAGTACCATCTTTTGATTTCGTATACAATTGGGGATCTGATAATATTCTTGAATCCATTTTTATGTTTCACTCAACAGAATATTTTAGCTAACGATCGTATCGTAACATCTGACCCTCATGCGCCAACAAACTCATTCGCGTGAAATTGATATCGGTCAGTAGCGGAAGACAGGTACGCACGTAGCTCTACAATACTCGTACACATATGCATGTACGCATGTGCTTGTGCCATTATGTGGAATGTTCACTAAATCCTGTGAATACATTAAACTAAAACAAGAAAAAAATAATATATACCGAATTTCGTGAATATCTCTTGTCAAATGTGAAAGTTATCCATACAAGAACTTGATTCCGATCGTTCAGTTTGTATGGCAGCTATATGCTATAGTTAACCGATCTGATCAATTTCTTCGGAGATTACACTGTTGCCTTAGAAAATAACATATACCAAATTTCGTTAATATATCTTGTCAAATGTGAAAGTTGTCCATACAAGTACTTGATTCCGCTCGTTCAGTTTGTATGGCAGCTATATGCTATAGTTAACCGATCCGATCAATTTTTTCGGAGATTACATTGCTGCCTTAAAAAATAACATATACCAAATTTCGTTAATATATCTTGTCAAATGTGAAAGTTGAACTTGATTCCGGTCGTTCAGTTTGTATGACAGCTATATGCTATATTTAACCGATCTGATCAATTTCTTCGGAGATTACATTGTTGCCTTAGAAAATAACATATACCAAATTTCGTTAATATATCTTGTCAAATGTGAAAGTTGACCATACAAGAACTTGATTCCGGTCGTTCAGTTTGTATGGCAGCTATATGCTATAGTTAACCGATCTGATCAATTTCTTCGGAGATTACACTGTTGCCTTAGAAAATAACATATACCAAATTTCGTTAATATATCTTGTCAAATGTGAAAGTTGTCCATACAAGAACTTGATTCCGATCGTTCAGTTTGTATGGCAGCTATATGTTATAGTGGTCCGATATCGGCCGTTCCGACAAATGAGCAGCTTCTTGAAGAGAAATTGACGTTTGCAAAATTTCAAAACGATATCTTAAAAACTGAGGGACTAGTTCGTATATATGTATGTACTTATACAGACAGACAGACGGACATGGCTAAATCGACTCAGCTCGACATACTGATAATTTATATATACACTTTATAGGGTCTCCGACGCTTCTTTCTGGGTGTTACAAACTTCGTGACAAACTTAATATACCCTGATCAGGGTATAATTAAAAAACGTTAAATTAATGGCCCTCTCAAACATATTTATTTATCAATAAAGCAATAACCTAAGTGAACGCGTAAGCAAACCTGCGCATGGACAACATACAAACATACATATGTATATGCTTGCACTTGACCGGGTAACAGAATGTCTAAATGTTATTTGCAAAAATTAATGAACTGTTTCATTGCCTTTGCTATGGCCAAAGAGAGCGCCACAGCATTGACGACACAGACACACACATTCAAGCTAGTAAACACAAGCCTGACGTTGTTGCTTACTCTCTTCTTATTATTGCCTGCCAAAGCCAAAAGACTACAAAGATAATTCAGCAAGGGGAGGCGAAGATGTGACGTGGAAGGTTAGTCGCGCATAAATTTTTAGTGACGAAAGAAAGGTAACAAAAAAACTTGCTTAAACGTTGATAAATAAGCAATGTAAGTATTCGTATGCACAGGCAGATGTTTGTATGCATGATTACAGGTGTGTATATCTGTATACCATATGAGCCTAAAGCACTGGCTGGACAGCAAATTAAAGCAAGTCAATGTAAAGATATAAAAGCTTATTAAAAGCAAAAAAATAACTGCATATTTATACACAAAAATATATATACATATATATTTATGCATAAATGTAGGTTTGTATGTGTATATGTATACATATGTATTTACTTACACTTTTGCAAGCGTTTTTTCCTACCCTAATTAACAAACAAATCTAAAATATGTACATATAGCCACCAGTGGGTAAATTCATAAGGAAACAAAAAACAAAAAGTATTTGTTGTGTATATTTGTATGTAATTGAAACTTATGTACATAAGTACATATTTGTACGATTTGATGCATATTCCATTGCATGTATGCACATCTGTGTATTTGCCTAAGTATGTTTTTTAATTTATGTTATTTGGTAATTTCAGTACGCCTGAAAATTAATTTTGTATTCTACTAAACCGTAAGTGCGTTTGAGTGTGCACTTTGCCGTGCTCTCTTTGCACTCACTCAAATCGATTGCTCTTTGGCAATAGCAAACGCCGTTGTTCTTCGCTCGCCGCTTAACGCACTAAAACAAGCATTTTTTAATTATACATCACTTTGTGCTTGATGGTTTTGTTATTGTATTTCGTTGTTATGCTTATTATAGCTGCCCAGTTCATTTGACATTGCGCTACTCAATGTTCTAATCGCCCATCAACGCGCTTTTGTTACGAATTCAAGTATAACCGTCGTATTGTCTTAACGTTACAGTGGTTACCCACTACTCAATGCCAGCAATGTGGAAAGTGGGCAAACGTGCGGGGCGTTTTAGGCGAAGCTACAACACTAATGTAACGACTAGTAGACTGCCTTTGGAGTCTGCAGTATTGGGGCTGTTATTGTACGAGCACACTCCGATCAAACAAAAAGCGAACCATACAATCATTATACATACATTCCAGCTACCTACATACATACAACAAATGCAACATGAGCGCTCTCTCGTGCTCTTTGCGGTCGACTGTTTATCTGCCTTAGCTGGTGCGACTTCATTGCCTCGCATTTGCAGCCAGAGCTACACATATGCATACATATATCGAGATACATATGTTTGTATGTATGAACTATTGGCCTTACCCCAAAATGTCTATAACGTCACATAGGTAAACGGCCCTCTGCTGTTGTTGGCAGTCGTCAGGCTGTTGATTCTGTTAGCGCACTGTTATGTCGCTGTACATTGTTCAGCCTTCCGCCTGCTTGCCGTCTGTCAGTTGAAATCAGTCGGTTTGCCACAATCAGCCGAACCAAACAGCCAATTGACGGGTGGACTACAGTTCAGTTCACTGTGAACGTGAGAACCGTGTGGACGTGCTTGAAAATATACGCGGAACATTTGTTTTCACCACAAACACTAAACGCCAACTAACCAGCTAGCTAGAGCTCTATCTGTCTACAACAAAAGCAAAGAGACTCTCGCTTACATGAAAAGCAAAAGCCACACACAGACTCACGGTATCAGCACAGAGGCAAACGGGAGAAGAACAACAACAACAAACAAATGCATTACTAGCGAATGAACTGTAGTAGTAATGGCAATAGCTGAACTGTAACTGAACAACATAATCATAATTAATTAATTGTGTGTTGATAACAATAACTACAACAACAAAAACATGCTAAATAGTATTAAAGTTGTGTAAATTTCATAAACAATTTTTGTAAAATTAATTAAGTGCATAATTGTTAAAATTATCGACAAATATTATACGCAAGGATTTGCAATAAAAACAACAGTAATAAAAAACTAAAAGAAAGCAAAAATTTAAAATTTGTGTAAATAATATTTTGTATATACTATATTCAGAGCGTTTGTGCAATTGTTTAAAACGTATTAACAGCAATTAGAGAAATTACATTAAGAAATAAACTAATCAACATACTATAAATCAAACATTTGCAAAACATTAAAAAGCCAAAGCGTGAAAATTCAAAAGGCCGTGGATTATTTTGAATTTTCAACGTTTTTAATAAATATATGTTAGTAAATAAAAAAATAATAATAATTTTACAACATATAAAATTTAAGTAATTGTGAAAAATTCAAGTGCATTTTAAAAACTCAAATATATAATAAAGAAGTAGGTGCATACATACATACATACTTATTTTGGTGATTCAATTATTGAGTGTTAATGAAGTGACTAAACGTGCATTACATTGAAGCAGCCACAAGCACAACCACAACCATACCTATTTGCAGATAAAATAGTGGGCTTGTGTTTTATTTGCATATCATTAAATTATAAATACAACAACAATTCTGTGGAAATTTTGGCAGCAAATTTTTGTGAAACGGAAAAGTGCAATGAACCACAAGCGTGTTAATTGAATAGAGCACACCATTAAAAAATTAAAAGTGATCAAGGAGCTAAAAGTTTATATCTCATTAAAATTGTATTATAAAAAACAATTAGGAAAAAAATTAAACCAACATTTTGCAAATCCAGAAGAGATTTTCCTGCAAAAAAAAACATGTGCAAATATATGAGTATTTATGTAATTTAAATTAAAATTGAATAATTCAGTGACAAAACATTACAGACACATACACACAAAAAAGGCCAAAGCTAAAAGCAAGACAAATCAGCAATCTGCCACAGTTGCAGCAACAGCAAAACAAAAAAATAATTAAGTGGAAATAAATTGTGGTTTGCCTTGCAACAGACAAGAGAAGCAGAAGCACCAGCGGCGACGGCGACGGCAGCCAACTAACAACAAATTGCAATTGCAGTGATCTATCAAAACAACAAACACGTAAAAAACCAAACGTTACAACGCAGGCAAGAACACACACGCGGCAGCCAAGTGGTTGAACAAGTTTTTCTGCGCTCTTAAATAGATGTGTAACACTCTTGAGTTAAATGTACACGTAAAAGGTGCACAATACAAAGCTAAAAATAACAACAATAAAAAAATAGAAATCTCAAAGTATAAGAAATGATAAGTAATTTGCAAGAAAAAAACTAAACAGTAAGTCTAGAAAAAACTGGCATATCGTTTTTGAAAGACACTTAAGTTGCCCTTAGCAAACACATTCACACGTACAAACAATAGCAGTGGCGAAAATTTTCTCAAAACTTACAACAAGTCCACTCAAAAGGGTGAAGTCTGTGACTTGGTGGCAAATTACCACACGCTACGTTACTCAACTCCAGTTTCACCACACTTAACGCGACGCCATTCACCACACAGCGCACAAGCGTAGCACAGCGGTAGAGCAAAAATATTGTGCGAGAAATTCAATTAAAAGCCAAAGCGAGTAAGAAGTGGACACAACAACAAAGCAATAAACAAACTTCAAGCGAGCGAGAAACTCTTACGAAGGTGAAGCAACAACACTTGTGGTTGTTATTGTATATTAATCTACACGGAATTAAAGGAAAGGCGCGCAACAAAAGTAACAGCAACAAGTAAAAGCAAAATGACCTTGCCGACAACAACAACAGTGAACGGTTGCGACGACGATTCCGATATGTTTGGTCCGCCACGTTCCTCGCCCATCGGCTATCATCATCATCGCTCGCGTGTGCCCATGATATCGCCAAAGCTGCGTCAACGCGAGGAACGCAAACGCATATTGCAATTGTGTGCGCACAAGTTGGAGCGCATCAAGGATTCGGAGACGAATCTCCGCCGTAGCGTGTGCATCAATAATACGTATTGTCGTCTAACCGACGAGCTGCGGCGGGAGAAGCAGTCACGCTACCTGGCGAATTTGCCGAGGTGAGTACGAGTGAAGTGGAGTTACCGATACTTACGCTACGTACTTACGTATGCCTGTATGAATGTGTGTACGATTGTATACAGTATGTTTGTAAGAATAATGGTTGAGATGCGAAATAGCAGTAAAGAGCCTTATAAAGGCCAGTGATTAATTAAGTAGTATACATATGTATGTGTATATATGTACATACATACATACATATGTTGTATGTATTTATGTGTGTATATAAATATAAAGGACATATGTATACATAAGTAAAAAATTAATGAAATTAAAAAAATCAAAGACTAATTAAATTAATTAAGAATTGAAAATAAATATAAAAATATCAATCAGATGACGTCATCATATTTTTAGTTCATTAAAACTACAGTTGATTAGAAAAAAATAGTGTTTTATGAACCCTCCTGCTTATCATAAAGCTTTAGCTCCCTCCAATGTAGGACTTTGGCTTATTTTATTGTGGAAAATTGTGCGGTTGTGCATAAATTGTACATATGTATGTATATGTACATATACATATGTATGTATGTACAACACTACCACAAATTGATGTGCCTTTGCATATGCGACGAAGCGCACAGCGTTGGGTCAACGTGAATACGCATTTTCCAATAAGCTAGCTCATCGCTATACTTATGTATAATAACGCCAGCGCTACAAGTGCTGATGACTTATTCAGTATTTTTATCAGCAACGAAAAGTGTGCGCACAAATAAGCACACAAACAACAACTACGACAAGCCCAACATCTATCTGCTACGAACTATAAAATGCGGATATTCGCCGCACTGACTGAAACGACTTGAGCAGATACTGCACCGCGCTCACTCAGCGGCCTGCCGTTTGCTGCCTGGCTGGCCTGTTTGACCGAGCCACGTGTCACTGCGCCTGCATTGCCCATATGGCGTACTGTTGTTGTTGTTATTATTTTTGCTGTCGTTTACGCGGTGCGACAATTAACAACTCGCGCGCACAAGTCTACGAAGCAATAATAAAGTAATATAAAAAAGTACCCATCTCATATTTGGCTGTAGCCAGCAGCTCGAAGCGTACGATTCGTTTCGTTCTGCGAAAATTAATTGAATTGCCGAAGCGTAAAACCGTTTTTTCCTCTTTTCTTCAAGTGCTCATTCCGTTGATTTGTTTAAGATTTTGTGTGTCTTCTTCGATTATAGGGTATTCTGAGCGATTTTTTCTTTTTCTTTTTTGCTTTTATATGCCATTTTGCTGCTATTACCATGTCTTACCATTTTTATTCCGTTGTTTCGTCGATTATGCGGACATCGATTTAATGTCCTACTACTAATGCGCATGAAAGTTTGGCTTCCTGTGCGGGAAGCTGCGCTTGCTGTTGCTCCGCTCACTCTCTACAGCTTGATGGTTCACACACTTAACTGCGATAATTATGTACATATGTATGTGTGTGTATAGAGGTGTGTGAATGTAGATTTTCGTCACTGATTTGTGTCCAAGATATACATACATAGTTTTTTAAAAAGAAAAGATTATCAATAGTGAATTAAAAATGTCTTTTAAATAAGTTTTTAATGTTTACTTTCTCTGTAACTTTGGAACTACCGTTACAATTTTACTACTATCAATATTAAAAAAAAAACTCTCCCGTTAACCTGAATTAATTTATATTACTTTTAGTTGTAATAATCTTGAGCAACACTTTCTCAGAAATATTTGAAAACATTTAAAACGACATACACAAGCATACATGCACCCGGCATGTGACTTTGGCTTTGTTATACATTTATACACATATTTATTTTTAGCACAATTCGTAATTTTAGTGGGAATTCCTCATTTTGCTACACGGAAAATCACACACATGCCACTACATACAACCTAGTTTGATGAATGCTTAATTTATTTATACATATGTACATTTACATACAAACACTAGTTAATTGAACTGAACTGCTGCAGATACATATGTATATGTACATATATGGATACATACATACATACATACATACATACATATGTGTGTATATGCATTCACATAAATTTGCGGCTGCAGCCGTTTCTACATATGGAATTAGCTATTTTTATATACATGCTACGTTTGTATGTACATGTGTAATGTGGCCTAACGCTTAATAGTGCGTAAAAATAATGCAAATTGATAAGGAATTTCTATTACAAACAAAATATTGACAAATGTAAACACCAAAGCGAATTTTAATGAAAACTCAAAAATCAATGTACTTATGTATATCAAAAAACTGTACAACTTTAAACTATTAAAAATAATATTAAAAAATCTTGCGGTATTTTCGCTAGTTGGCGCTGAAAGCGCGTAGTTCTAGTTTTATTCGTCGCATCGGGTCATGCTATACCTTTTTGGAAAGCTCATTTCACGCGCTAACACGTGTTTGATTGATTGACGTTTCTTTTAAGTCGTTCGTGCGTTATAGCGTCGCAAACATGGAGCAAAATAAAGAGAAAATACGGCATATTTTATAGTACTACTACGATAAAGGCAAAAATGCATCTCAAGCCGCCAATAAAATTTGTGCAGTTTATGGACCCGATACAGTTTCCATTTCCACCGCACAACGATGGTTTCAACGTTTTCGTTCTGGTGTAGAGGTGGTCGAAGATGCGTCACGCTCCGGAAGGCCTGTCGTCGAAAATTGCGATAAAATCGCTGAATTGGTCGAAAGAGACCGGCATAGTAGCAGCCGTAGCATCGGTCATGAGCTGGGCATGAGTCATTAAAATTCATTTCAATTTCAATAAAAAAAAATTCAATAAAAACACCGCAAGACTTTTTTGACAACCCATTATTTATTAAAATAATTTTCGCATTCTGAAACTCCAACTCAAAACTATATTTTCTAAGATTTCCAACTAATTTTTGATACTGTGCAAATATTTACAAAAAAAATAATAAGAAAATGTAAATATTATATACGAAATTAAAAAAGTTTTATTTAACCCAAAAATGTGTTAAAATCAGATACGTTGATAATTTACACATTTTACATTGGAAAAAAGCACACGAGTTTGCTACAAAAGTTTCGTCAAACTTGTTAACTTCCTGCTTTCTTATTAATAATTCGTGCCCCCTTACTATGTGCTCGTACGGAGTTTGTGGTTTTTAAATAGCAGTTTTAAAAATATAATATGTATCTGTAAATAAAAAACTGAGCGCACTTATTCTTTGTTATTGTAAAAATAAGGAAATTGTCTCGCAACTGGAGAAAAAAGAAAGCAAAAAGTGCAGAAAAGCTTAAAAAGTAGGAACTGATCAAAAAAAAATAAATAAGGAAGCGCTCACTTCGGGTATAACCGAATGTTTTACATACATACATACATATGTACATATATTGCCATTTATTTGTTTTCGCTTAATGGCATTTTAAGTATCCCTCTTGGATTTCTAGTATCATCAAGTTATGTATCTCAACTTGCGATCAAGGAAAAGCATAAAAACCACGAAAGTTGTTAAGATTCACATTCCTTTACGAACAGTTCGAAATCTTACAGAAGCTTATTTTTGTGCAACTTTACACGATGCTTAAGTAAAATATTGCAATCTTGTATTAAATATTGAGGCATATTTTCAATGATTGGTGATCTGTGAAAACACATACGGATATGAAACACAAAATAAAATTAGGAATACAATAATACATATGCTTACATGTTTACATGTGTGCATACTTAGATACACACATACATAGATAGGTATGTATATAAATACTGTGCAGAAACGTATCGGAAATTTTGCGCTTTTAATTCAGCTTATGGCTTGAGTTATTCTAAGCATCTTCGTAGCCGTCAACATCGTCGATATATTTAAAAGAGCATAAATTCAGGCCAAGCTCATGCCAACTGCAAAACATATACGCAAATAGACATACTATGTATGCGTGCTTTTAACCTGCCTTTAGTGACACAACTTTACATACAAACATACATACATATAAACTTGGGTGTAAGTCTATGCATACATGTGTACATGCATACATTGGGCTTGACGTGTCGGCAAAGTCGTTCATGCAAAATTACTACTGTATATACACATGCACATATTTACATACATATATACAAACATTTGTATGTAGCTATGTTACTGCACAGAACAGCGGGATTTCATTTAAGCACTAGTCAAAGCAATAAAAGCAACCACAAACATTATAACAAACGCTAAGCTGCAAGCATTGAAAAGCGGTAGTGCACCGGCAAAGCGTGGTAAAAATAAGCAAAACGAAAAAAGTCAATTTCATAAGCATTTGTATATCTACAAACATACATATGCAAATAAGTATGTGTGAATGAATGTAAAATAGAGATGAACAGTTGTATATGTATGAAGGCAAAATGAGAATCATAGCAACAAAAGCGTGTAAAGACATTGAAATTATTGTGTGGTTACTGAAGTAAGAGCGAAGGAAGGCGAATGCAAGTGTGCTCAGCAACGTTATCTTACTAGTTTCAAACTAGTCACTTTTAGATCAATCGAAAACTTGTTGCCGCTTAAAAATCGTAATTAGGCATAATGTTTTATAAATTTATTTAATTTAAGTACTTTACAAGCAACTGATTAATATTGCAGGTTTAAGTCATTACAACATACAATTCATATAGTAATATAACCAATCACATGTGATTGTGCAAAGCGGACGCGGTCCTGTGTTTTCTTAGTTTTTTCCAAGTGTTTTGAGGCAGCTTTGGCTAAATTTGTTTCCCCTGTAACAATCAGGTGACGGACGCAATTAAAATCGAAAGAGATAAGTACAATTTTGTATCTTATATTAAATTATTTTACATACCTGCCCATTTTTCCGCGGCAAATTTGTTTTTGTTTTTTTAAATAAAATTGTTTGCCCTGAGAACAGAAATTCAGGCACAACGTGGTCAGAGATAAAGAGATCTTTAACTCCTCTCTCACTGGAAGTGAGAGAGCAATTGCTAAACGTCAAAACCTACTGAACTTTGACAGCTAATCGAGTTCAGTAGGTTTTGACGTTTAGCAATTGGAAACGAGCGATGGCCAGATTGAAATCTTACCAAAAAAATATGTAAACGGAGGGATTAGTTGCATCGTTCAAGACCACTTATAAAAATGAAAATTAAATGAATTTGTGAAATTTAAAGGTATTTGATGAAAGGTTTTGTAATTTGAAGCATCATAGTATATTTTCAATGGAAAATGATTAAAAACATTTAATGATTGAGAGCTAACAAGCTTAAATCCTATTATTGGGTATTGAAAGGACAAAAGTCAGTTGTTATAACATTCTTTAAAAAGATTTAAATAGTTTCTACATATAATAAACAACAACTATATAGTAGTCTTTATTCGTATTAAATGTTGGGTGTTTCAATTTAATGCCCACAAATAATTATTTTTTTCAATCTGGCCATAATGGAAAACGTTATAAAAAACGCTAATTTTGGGGCGCTCTCACACTGGAATAAGTTTAACAACCCTTTATTCCTGACGTGGTTATAAATTTTGTTTTGCCGTTGTGGTTGGAGACATCAGCTGTTTTTCCCCTTTCTTTTTCTTCTTTCTCTTTTTTGTTTTGTTTTTTGCATTCTCTTTCGTTTTTGGCGTTGCCAACTATCGAAAATTTAAATTAGACTTAAGAGGAAGAGACTGAACAGACTAGTTGGCAGGTGTTCCCAACTATTCTCGAGTGAGATATGGCCTCTGAGAATAGTTCTGGGTGTACTTGCACGTACAGTTGTGCACAAAATAATAGGAGTGCCAATCTGAAAAATGTGTTTGGCTGCATAACTTTTTTCAACCACATGTATGTAAATGACGCGAAACAATAACGGTACACATAACGGGATACTAGCATTAAAATACAAAACAAATTTTTATTGTGATGATTGTTATTCAACTTCTGCTTTACTAGTTCTGGAAGACACTTGTTATTGCTTTCCACAAAATAATAGGAGTGTTAGATCTTTCGTTTTCAAAATAGACAATAAAAAATATTCACAAAATTAGAATAGTAAGTATAGTTCCATATTCTAGCAGCAATTTAAATTAGTGGGTTTAATCCAGTGGGTAGAGGAAATCATTGTACAGATAAAAAGCGGAAAACGATAAAAAATTGAGAAAACTAGGAAAAACTTACAAAGAGATCCAAAAAATCGTAAAATACGCTCCTCAAATGATAGCAAATGCCTTAAATTATAGAAACAAAAATGAAACTAGTAGACAAAAGCGCAAAACATCCACTGCAGACGATCGCAATATAGTACGCCACTGCAGAATTAATTCTTTTGCTTCCGCCAAGAGCATTATTTGCCAGAAGTCCACGAAAAAGACCCCCATTAAAAAAGAAACACAAGGAAGCCCCCATACAATTTGCAAAAGAGCATGGCTCCTGACCCGCATCTAAATGGCGAAACATATTGTGGTCAGACGAATCCAAAGTTGAGTTATTTGGTAGTATAGGCTCTAGGAACTTTGTCCGACGTCCCTCTAACTTAGAATATAATCCCCGGTTTACCATAAAAACCGTTATACATAACGATGCCAAATCAACGGCCGCGTGTTTTTCACATTGTGGTGTTGGTCAAATTCACTTAATTGAAGGCGTCATGGACCAAAGGGCATATGTCAAAATATATGAGGTAATGTTGACACATGCCTCGTGAAATATGCCATTGATTTGGATATACTAACGGGATAATGACCCTAAACATACTAGCAAGTGCGCAAAAAATAGTTTAGGGTCAATGAAGTTCAGGATATGTAGTGACCTACTCAGTCTCCTGACCTCAACCCCATTGAAAACCTGTGGACAGATGTCAAGAAGAAAGTAGCTGAAGAGAAACCAACCAATTCGTGAGATTTATGGCAAGTAGTGAAATAGGCTTGGAAAATAATACCAACAAAACGTTGCCAGAATCTCATAGACTCCATGCTTCGGAGATGTGATGCTGTGTTAAAAAAAATTGAGGTTATTCAACGAAATATTAATTATTTTAATATTCTGTGAAACTTTGGAAGCATTATATGTATGTATATCAAAATTAAAGAACGGTCTGGTATTACATAAAATACTCCTATTTTTTGTGGAACTAGTTTTTTAGTTTACTTCATATAAACTGCGATATACGATTTTTTTATGTTTAATTGAAATAGGTGAAATCTGGAAATATTAATAGATCTTTAACAAATTACATTGTGCAAAAATTAAAAAAAAAAAAAACATTTTTGTTAATGAAAATTAACAATTCGTTTTTCTCATGTGGTCACTCCTATTTTTTTGTGGACAACTGTACATACATACATACTTAAATACATAAATTTTGCGTAAATAACTCAAACAATAAATAACAGGCTTGACCCTCAGTAGCGAGTGTGCGTGTTGCAATGCTTATAAAAGAGCAGTGAAATAACAAAAAACTACATAAAATTGGCAGAGTGGCACACAACAGATATTATGCGATAAGCCAACAATAACAATAGCTTATAAGAGAAACGCCAAAATGATCACGTTCCACTTGGCGAAAACGACAGCAAATGTAATGACACACGGCAAAACATAAATACATCTCCAAATAATACATACATATTTATGTATCTACACACACACAAACAAAACGATAAATTGCTTCTAACAAAGTTTCTGCTGCTGTTATTGCTGTTCTTCACGTTGATGATGTAGTGCAAAGCCACATACACACACACAGTCAACCTCTAGTCAAGCGCTCAACTAAGCAATAAGGCAGCCACAGCGAATGCGACCAAGCAGCCAGACAAGCAACCATTCATCACTACACTTAGGCAGCGAGTTGCTCGCACAACTGTCTGTAAATACCTTTTTATACCTTACACATTTATTGTACATACATACTTATGTATGTATGCATGTATGTATATGCATGCTTGTACACATTAACACAATTGCGCAACTGCCGACTTGGTCGCCACACAAGCTACACTAAAATCTGTGCGCCCCAATAACTGTGCACTGACAGTATTTGTTGTTTTTGTACTCGGTCCAAGCGTAGGGCGTAGCAAATGAGTGCGCGGCGTGGCGCAGCGGCAGTACGTTGTAGTGCCCTTTGTGACGTCAAAGAAACCTGCTGCCGCGCTCCGAGTCATTCTAGATTTGTGAAACGCTGCTTGGGCTTAACAACCAAACTGAACTAAGTTGAACTGTAGTCTAAGTACACACATCTGCATATATTATACATATAGACATTTGTTGCTGGCTTTCGGTTTGTGCTGTCTTTCGGCTTGGATGTTAGCCGTTTGTGGGTAAGCAAGCGGCGCTCAATAACAGTCGTTCGCAGCTCCACACATCACACATTAGCGCGTAAGTCACATATGGTACAGACAATATGTGCATGTATGTATGTATGTATACGTCACTTGCAGTTCACACAAGCGCGTGTGCGCTCATATGCTTTGAAGTACTTCCCAAGTGCTCGCGTGCCGTTTTAACTCTAGCTATGCCGTGGTGCGGCTGCGTTTTGCACGTCGCCCCACTGCTTGTTGCAAACGTGAGTCTGTCATTGCATGCAACGTGTTTTTGGATATGTCTAAAGTTTTGTACTTTTACCAATACCTGATACCAGGACCATTCGTTGGACATATTAAATTATGCTTCCTCAAAATGCTCAGCATTTGTTGCATACCTGCCCACATACAAACACATACATACGTATGTAGATTTAAAATGGTTTTTATTTCCTTGCTATATTTTTTATTACCTACCTTTAACTTCATATTCGCTTTTGCGCGGTCGGCTTAGCAATATACCGTTAGTTTTTATTTCGTATTAGTCGCATTTATCGTGGACTCTCACTGTGCACCATTTCGTGGCATGTATTCACAAACACGCCACTTGACTCGGCCAAAACTCAAATCCGCTCATCCAATTCTTAACACACATATACTTTTATATGTGTTGTATATGTATTTACATACGTACATACATATGTATGTATGTATGTATGTATGTATGTATGTATGTATGTGTATGCGTATCTCACTTGTTGTAAGTCAGCTCAGCACGCTTTTTCGCAGCATCATAAATAAATTATTTTCAATCGCTTTCTTTGCAATTTCCTTGTATATTTCTTTTGTGTGCGCTCCATCTGCGCGATTTCACAAATCTTTCGCACTTGCTCCGCTACTGTCATTATGTGTTTTGTGGATGTCACTGTGTTCCGCCGCCCACACATTGCTTGGTAGTACGAGATGACAGCGTTTATTCGCTTCGCTCCTCATCAAAAATCCGCTTTTGTTTCTTCTTCTTCAAATGTATGTACATAGCGCTTCCTATTCCGTAAGTTTTTCTAGTTTTGTATATTTTTTTGCATCAAACTCCTCAGTTTGCTCAGCTACACACCCCCAAATGTTACAGCATACGCCCCACATGCCTGTCGGCTGCACCCAAGCTCGCTCGCTTCACAACCCGCAGCAACGTGCTCAGTGCAGCTGCCTTGGAAGCTTACTTAAACAATTTTTCAACTTCACCCATTGTACTCGTATTTGCGTGGTTTCGCCGTTAGCAGCAACGCAAGTGTTTTAAAAGTTTTCCGTGCTTTCAAAGCGTGACAAGACGAAGGGTGCTTTTGTCTTACAACTTTCCCTTTTCCTGTTTGTCTATTTTTCTACGCTCCCAATGGCTTCAGCTTTAATACTTTCCATATACTTAATATGGAACAGCTTAAGAAGTGTTACACATTTTCTAGAACCTTTACAAGCTCGGTATCTTCAAATAACGATTGCTGAATACTTTTGCAATTTTTCTTCCAAAGTTAATCTGTTCTTCCAGCACTGTAATTAGCCTTAAGCGCATAAATCATATGTTCTTATGCTCCTACAAATGACGCTAGCGGCCTAGTGACTTCAGACCTCCATCGCTGCTTTGCTAACAACGGTCAGCGTAAACTGGCAGAGCTGCCAAGGCTAGCGTAAATGAAGTGCCGCCCAGCAATGTGTTTTTTAACCCACCCAGCTTTAATGTTTCAGAAGTCGAGCGTCCTCGCTGTCTGCTTGTCTGTTGCATGCTTGCCACTGCTGAAGTGACAACTAATTGATTGATGACCACAATAGATATTGAAGTATGCAGAGGCGTTGCTGATTAGGACACTTTAGTTAGACATGTGGTAGTCAACTCGAGGCGTGGCACTGTCTGCTGGCATGTTCATTACACAGCTTTGTCAGCACTTCTTAGCAACACTACTGAAGCTCCACTTATATTTTATTTTATTTGTTGCTGTAACACGCTAGTTCATTGCTTCCGTTGATTCAAGTGGATCTGCATTAGCCGCAGACAGAGTGTTTGCCAACAACGACAACAAGTCTTGCATTATAGAAAGTTATATTACATAATACCGTCTCTATTTTTTCCGCAAAAAAAAAAAAATATTTGGCACTAAAATTGCGAGTTTTAAATAAATAATATCAAACCAAGCAACTTGTCTGCGCGTTCGGCCTGGCGCGTTCCATAGTTCCGCATGCAGCTTGCACAACGAGTTTGAACAGTCTGCAATTGTTTAGTGTCGTCTTCACGATTTTTCGGAACTTTATATTCTTGTTTTGGCACACCGCGGCATATAGCGAGCTACAACCAAATAAAAAAATTTCTGCTTCCACTTTTTACTCGCCACTATTTTTTGTGCAAACAAAATAAAATGGAATTGCTGTCTGCTGTTTGTTGTTTGAAAGGCTGGTGCTGGTGCTGGTGCTGATGTTAGTGGTAGCAGTGTTGTGTCGCGCTGTTGCATGACTGTTCGCGCACTCAGTTGCCACTCCAATATTGCATTGTTTTTAGTTTGTTTTATTTTTCGCGTTTCAACAGCAACAGCTGCAGCAGAAGCCGCGACAAGCTCGAGCCTTACAAGTAGTGGCAGTCGGTAGCTGCGCCTGCTCTCCAGTGAATAGCGAATGTGACAATGTTGTGCGTGCCACGCCAACCAACCCAAGCCAAACCGTAGCAAACCAAACCAAAATAATACAAAGCGCTCCAGCAGTCGTCATGTGTCGCTATTTACTTGAGCTAACTTTTAAGCGCGTTTCTTTTTCGTTTGCCCAACAGCAAGGCTTACTACAGTTGCATGCAACCCAACAAATATGAAAATAAGCAAAACACATCAACATTAAATAACAAAACAAGATGTGGCAAAAAAACTAGTAATATGACTCGCCAATAGTTAGTTGCTTGCCGCCAAAGCACCTTTTAGACTTTATTGCTCTGTGTTGCTATTTCATTTTTCGCCTTTCAACCTTACTGCTTGGCGGCTGCCACAGTGGCTGGCAGCCGGTCGGCCTTTTTCATTGCCGTTGTAGTTCCCTTTTTGCGCCACTTTAAGCTGCGACGCGATTGCTATATTGGCTTTCCGGCCAATTTACTCACACACACACATTATGGTGGCAATTTCGTTGCGTTGGATGTGGAACGTGGTTTTAATTCCTATATTGCTCTTTGGAAATGGCACGCGATTTAGAAGCAGAGCTAAGAATTTTTTTCCAGTAAAGAAACACAACTAAGATGAAAGAACCACAAAAATTGTAAAATTCAAATCATTATTTTCTTATAAATAATAATTACATATATTATTTCTGAAAAGTATTTTGTATGCGCTTGATGCAAGTAAATTTACCGCACGAAATCACAGCCTTGCCGTTGCTTTCAGCGCAATCGGCAACCACTGAGTTGCTTGCCCAGTTGCTCGTTTAACCGATTGCTCACTTTTTGTTTACGAGGATTATTTACAATGTTGTTGTTACTACGGTTTCGTTTTATCATGGCATTGGTTTTGTATTTGTTTCTCCGCGGTTTGTTTTTGCAACGCTGCCTGCTGACTTTGACTTTGCCGAGTGTGTTTGTGCGCGCGTGTGTGTTTTTGCGCTGCGACAAGGCAATCAAATGGAAAATAAAAACCTTAAGTGCATATGTGCAACTGTGTGTGTGCAAATGTGTACAAGCAATCGTCTTTCTTGCTGCCTCAACAACTTCTTTGTTAGTTTGTTGCTGCTTTTGTAGCATTACACCATCAATACTCAGCGCTTGCATTCAAGACTGCTGTTCGTTGTTTGAACCGTTGCTCTTTAGTGCGTTTTCTTGCCTACTACTAAATATAATATATTTTATTATTTTGTCTCATATGTACAGTTGTGTTCAAAATAATTGGAGTGCATCACAATATAAAATACAAAGTTATGTTTTCCAACAAAAACAACGATTTTATTTTTTTTATTTTTTAACCACGAATTTGTACATTTTATGCACTTTTAAATTTTTAGTAATACTCTGTAAACGAATAAATATAAGTTATTCGCAATAATTCGGTGTTCAAAATAATTGGAGTGCATACCAAAATGCAATAAAACTAATAATAAATTCAAAAAATGGAAATTACGACTAGTATATGTATAAGTTAGTTTACTTCATATTTAGCCGAGTAACCGCCATTTTTTATTAATGCAGCACATCTGCGGGGCATGGAATCGATCAGATCACGACACCTTTTCAGCGGGATTTGCTGCCATGCCCCGTGCTGTGCTCCATAATTCTCTTGTATTTGATGGTCTGCGGTCAGCAACATCTTTTTAATATCTGCGCATAAAGTTTCTATGGGATTAAAGTTAGGCGACTGAGGAGGCCACGACATAACCTCAACTGTATTGACCCGAAACCATTCCAGATTGTATATACTTATTTAATTGTATGCTTCGGGTCGTTATCTTGCTGAAACAACCACTTTAATGGTACATGTATTCCATTCCGCGTATGGCAGCATAACTTTTTTCAATACATCCACATACACGTGCTGATCCATAGTTTCTTTTATCAGATGGATTGGTCCCACGCCGTTGTACGAGAAACTTCCCCACTTTGCGCCACCATGTTTGACGGTCTTAAAAGTGTATTGTGGATTATATTCCGTATTTGGTGGACGACGGATCCTGTGCCACCAAATAAAACTTCCTTACATTCGTCTGTCCACAAAATATTTGTCCAGTTGCCAGTTGACATGTTCCTTGGTAAATTATGTTTCTTTGTCAACAATGGAACTTTTCGCGGACACCGCGCAAAAAAATTATATTCCAGTAAACGTCTACGAACTGTTACGTCACTAACACCAAGCCCTAGACATTTATTTATTTCTCTAGACGAAGCTTTGGGATCTTTTTTAGACGACTGGAATATTCGTCGATTGATTTCTTTAGTAGTTTTGCGTTTTCGTGCTTCGGCTTTATTTTTGTAGGACAGAGCATTTAATATTATTTGATCAGAGCACCCGTGTATTTCTTTCCCGTTTTTTCTAAGATTTTTACTGATTTCACGCTTTTTGTTGCTGCAATGTTTTCCTCTACCCATTAATTAAAATAAAATCCCATCGGTTTTTTTTTATACTTACTTTTTAGTTTTTTACAGATTTTGTTTAAATAAAAATGTTTTATACCACTTGGTAGCTCACACTCGCGGAGTACCGTTAGAAATATTTCTTGAAGCGTGCTTGACGTTCATGTTCTGACATGATAAACTTTTTAGGTTAAATATATTTCTCAGAGGCACTCCTATTATTTAGAACACAGCTGTACATATGTATGTTCGTCTCTTTCACTACATGAAATTTGCACTAAAAACTGCAAATAAAATATTTTTGGCAGGGTGTGCAGCAAAACAGCATACTATACATACATAATCTAAAGACAAATTACCACAACGAACGCAAATGCATTGAGATAACATGAAATTGTGTCATATTTCGCTTTGCGCCAAGCTATTTGAATATACACACTTGCTACAAACGGAACATGGCGCCACTTTCACATTGTACTGTGGCACATCAAGAGCTTTGCGTCATTACAATACTGTTGCTTACATATACATATATATGTATGTATATAAATGTGTATGTTATGTATCCACAAAAACGGTGCGATGCCACTGTACCACAGCGGTAGGTGGCACAACACACACACACACAGGCCTGCCTAACTAATTACATTTAGTTGACCAGCAATTTACCGCTGCCGACCTAAAGGCCGCTAATACCGCTCGTCATTGAATATGTATGTATGTATGTACATATGTATGTTGATTAATAAGCCGTCGGATTGTCAACTGGCTAGCAGTTTGTGTGGTTGCTAACAATTTGTAGCGCTGTTAACACACACCTTTCAGACATCTTCACTTTCTGCTTTGCTTCTTTTTGCATCCATGAGCGATACTCAACACTGTACATTCGCCTTTGGAAGTGCTGATGCAACCTTGCGTTGACAGCTCCGTTTGTATACAAAATAGTGGTCATTGCTGCTGGAAAGTCGCTGACGACTTTGACAGTTATTATTAGATCAGGGCAAATTGTTGTTACAACCTGTTGCAAAGTGAAACAAAAACACAGAAAAGAAAAGAAGAAAATGTTTAAATATAGTTGAGTATCAATGCAATTTCTTATAAACGTATGGAAATACATACATATGTATGAACATATATAGGCACAATAAGCGCACATCAAATAAATGTCAAAAACGAAGATGATTGGAAAATAATTTTTTTTTTGGTAAACTTATTTCTGTATATCATGTCTATGTATTTGTGCATGTAAAATGTTGTACTTTTGACGTTTAAATTTTTTATTACTTGCTCACTTTCTCCGCTTTAACTTGGATTTTTCAATTTCTTTCTTGCGCGAAAAGCCCCGTTATAAATTGCTATAAAAGCTCTCGGTTTCACACGCTATCCAACGCTGGAACCAGGCTAAGTCCAGCTTCCACATTTCTCCTATGCGCATAGCTTCTTAGAACTGTGCCACTTTTGCTTATCAGCCTGTCTACTTGCTCGCTTACAGGCATTTCAATTAGGGATGTGTGTATGTGTTGCCCATTTTCTCATAAATTGTGTTAATCACTTGCGATTGCGCTTACAATCCGCTCTAACTTGTTTTATTGTTGTTGTTAATTTTTTGTAATTAAACCCTGCCGCAGAAACCGCCTTTTTCCAATCTATTTTTCTGTTCATTCATTTAAATTTGTATTTTTCCTTCCGTTTAGCTTAGGTGTTGTTATACTCTCCAGTCAACCAGTTGCTACAGAGTATTATAGTTTTGTTCACCTAACTGTTGTATGTATCACCTAAAACTTAGCGAGATAGATATAGAGTTATGTATGTATATATAAATGATCAGGGTGACAAGAAAAGTTGAAATCCGGTTGACTGTCTGTCTGTCCGTGCAAGCTGTAACTTGAGTAAAAATTGAGATATCTTGATCAAACTTGGTACGCAAGTTTCTTAGTAAAAGAAAAGATTTCTTAGATGAGCGTAATCGGACCACTGCCACGCCCACAAATCGCCATTAGTTAGCCGAAAACCTATAAAGTGGCATAACACCTGCCCTCTAACTAGTTTAGTGTATGCACATATATACCTCCTAACCACTAAAGCTACAACAACCAAATTCGTTCTGCACGAATTACAATAACTGCTACCTATACTGTGGAAATGGACGAAATCGGATGAAAATCCCGTTCACTCCCTGTTCAAAACTACTAAAAGCGCGATAAATCGATAACCAAATGCACCAGAGACGCCAAATTTTCCGGCCGGATGTTATGATAAGGCTTAATAGGGACAGGGGTAAAAATTGGACGATGAGCGTGGCACCGCCCCCTTTTTGGTGAAATCCCATATCTCGGGACCCGACCAAACCGATTTCCAAAAAAAATCAGTACGTTGCATTTTGTTCATATTTCTATGTTGCGTTGTGAAAATAAGCGAAATTGGACAGTAACCACGCCTACTTCCCATATGGCACAATTCCAATTGATTCTTTTACTTTCCACAAATCAAGAAGCAATAAATACATATAACAGGATTAAACTTTGCACGAATAATGCCTTTATGAGCAAAAATTGTTCAAATCCAACAAAAATTGTTCAAGCCCCTAGGTACCGAATATTTGGATTCCAATACTTATAGTTGACTTTTGATAGAAAATATCGGTCAAATTTGTGAGATATATAATTGCAATTCAGGGATAGTATGTACTTCTCTGCCGATTAGACCAGCCATTATAGTAAGTTCACCTCGGTAGGTATACCCTACCATATGTAGGTTTTGAGACAACTTTAGGGTGTCAATATACAAGTATTTACAGACATATAAATGGGTGTATCGAATTCCGAGATTCTTACCTAATTTAAGCTTAAATGACTGGACTAGATGGTATGTACGTATGTTAAAAATGGAAACTTGACCTATCCCTCATATAACTAATATCAGGATTTTCGAATATCCGGCTTATAGCATTGACAGACGGCAGCGTTAAACCAGATTACTTGCATTTTTCGGGATTAATTCAGGAGTTACCACAGCTAACTCCGTTGCTGAATTCAAAAATAACTCTCAAAATTTTAGGGAGTTTGTGAGATTTTCGTTGGCAACATTGTTAAAAATGGCCAATTTTCATCTATTGTGAATGAAATACAAGCAACCCTGACAGCTGTTTATCAAATTCTCAATATAATATCAATAAAACTTCTATGTTATGATGCAGTTTTAAAAATAATGTGTTGATATGTTTTTGTAATAAAAAATGGTTTGGTAAAAATTGGTCGGCTAACAACCGTAATGTTGATCTTCTGTCAATTTTCATTGAAAATATTATAAAAAGGACAATGAGCTGTTTATGAGAGTTTCAAACTCGCATAGCTGCCGTCTGTCACCTACAAATATGGATCTGATTAAGTGCGCAGTTAATCCGGATTAACGCTGTCGTCTGTCAAGGCTATTACTTTACTCCATGTAATTGCTTTTGCAGTATGTGACATGTTAATAGTATGTGGTTTTGGGAAAAATAGATGAAATCTGGTCGATAATTCTCCATGTTCTACATATAATAATTATAATAATTTTCGTTTTTCTAACAAACCTTATATGTCTGACAGTGTATGAATTATATATAGTATATGCATATATAAAATTGCTTGGATTTCGATCTTCAGGTTGACGTTTTACACCATAAAGTATTTCCACGGCTTTGATTTTTTCAAGTAGCAAGAGTATAATATGTTTGGTTGCACCCAAAATTAGCGCTTCCTTACTTATTGTCTTTTCTGTTTTTTTGTGCATTTTTTTTCAAGTTCACTGATCTCCTGCGGTTGCCATATGCACTTATAATGCAAAATAAATCATGACCAGTTTTGAGAAAAAAGGCAGGACACATTTTTTCGTAGCTTACACAAAGAATGCTAATTTTAAGCATTGAATGATGTATGTATGTATGTACTCATTCAAATTAATTTATTGAACTTGCGCATGACAACTTCGTATTACAAAAATTTAAAAAAAGCATATGTATGTATGCACTGATTTCCGTAATCGTTATTTAAAACTTTTTTACTACATCGATAAGTGTCGGCAATGCAGTTTATTTGTGTGTTGCCACTGAATATTAAAAAAACATATTCTGAGAATAATATTTTAACTCATTTTTATTTACAAAAAAATTTAATATTCTGAGTGAATTTATTTAACTCAACAAATTATTTAACTCGCTCGATTTTTTAATTCCAAAAAAATAAATTTACTGAGTCAAATACTAGTTTAAAATTAAATAGTCCGAGTGAAATATTTGAACTTTTGAAAATTATTATTTTTTAATTAAAAAATTCAATATAATGTGTGAAATATTTTAACTTACTTTCAATAAATAAATGTTCTGAATGAAATTTGAAAATAAATAATACGAGTGAAATATTTGAACTTTGAACTTTTGAAAATTAACTTTTTTTTATTTTAAATTTTTTTTCAATATTATGAGTGTAATAGTTTAACTTTTAATGACAAGAAAAATAAATATTTTGAATGAAATTTTAAAATCAAATAATACGAGTGAAATATTTGAACTTTGAACTTTTGAAAATTAACTTTTTTTTATTTTAAATGTATTTTAAATATTATGAGTTTAATAGTTTACTTTTAATGACAAAAAAAATAAATATTTTGAATGAAATTATAAATCAAATAATACGAGTGAAATATTTGAACTTTGAACTTTTGAAAATTAACTTTTTTTTATTTTAAAATTTTTTTAAATATTATGAGTGTAATAGTTTAACTTTTAATGACAAAAAAAAATAAATATTTTGAATGAAATTATAAATCAAATAATACGAGTGAAATATTTGAACTTTTAACTTTTGAAAATAAACTTTTTTTATTTTAAATTTTTTTAAATATTATGCGTGTAATAGTGTAACTTTTAATGACAAAAAAATAAATATTTTGAATGAAATTTTAAAATCAAATAATACGAGTGAAATATTTGAATTATGAGTGAAATATTTCAGCACACATTAAATTAAAATATTATTATTTCATTGCACATAATTAGTTAAGGGGTGAGGTGTTGTTAGAGACATTTACATTTACAACAAATCTTTTAAATCAGCGAAGCTTTTTTTTAATTAATAAAATGGCGACTTCAGGAAAATGTTCTCCAGATTTTAAAGAAAAAACAGCCGTTAACAACATTTAAAACATAAAAGCCTTAGATCAAATTCACTAATGAAACAGTTTAAAAAAGTTTTGGGAGGCGATAACATTAAGTTAAAAACTCTTATAATTCCGATACTATTTGTCAGATTTATTTAAAAATTGCATAAATAATAATGAAAAATATATATTTATTTTTTGAAAATTCCGACTACCCTAATCCCTTAAATGTTACTCAAAACCTAAATATTAATTTTTTAAACAAATGTGAGTCGCGAGAATGCTCAAAATTTGGTTGTCTGAAAACTCAATATTACCTGCAGGCAGCACCGCCGACATCCATAGTATATCCACATAATATTTCCAAACAAATACAAATATATGTACATACACATATGTATGTATGTATGTATGTATGTATGTATCTGTGTATGAAACTATGTTTGCGCTTTTGTATGATTTCCTTTGACGCTGCATGCATACGAGAACCATCCGTAGCTCAAAGTTACACTATGGACCCATGTTATTGCTGACGCTTATAGCTTTGCGGTTTAACACAGTACCAAGGGTACATGCTAGCTGGCTAAAACTAGGTGTCTTACATACAAACGCACACACATGCATGCCACAAATATGAATATTATACACATACGTACATACATATGTATAGTTGTGCGGAAATCCATACATACATATGTATGTATATGTACATAAAACGGACAAACGCGTACGCTCACTTGCATTTGTGATGAGACTTTTGGAAACAGTTGGCGCTTATTTGCTTATATTTTGCGAAACATATATTTATTTGTATACATATTTGTAGCCGTTTGTGTGTGTGTCGACATTGCACGTAAATTATGAGCATTTATGTGTGCCTTTTGCCTTGTTATCTTTCTGCTTGTTACAATACAATTACGCTACTTCACACTTGGCTTTTATTTCAACAACAACATTGATTATATGGCAAAACTACAACAAAAAAAAACAAAAATAAAATCATAGTAACAGAGCAAAACTGCAATTTCCAGCTGAGAGTGCAACACACATGCGCACGCACTGACATGCCACAAATGCATGGGTATGCATACAGTTAAAAGCGAGCTACGCAGTCACTTAGCTGGCACAAAAGACAATTTGCCAACTGGCAAATAAGTTGTAGACCGCAAGTCAAGCCCAAGCCACTCTGCCAGCAAGCGGAGAACTTCACTCACACTGACAGTCATCAGTCGTTGCAAACAATCAACGAAGGCACATTAATGACAACACCAACAAACAGCAGAATAGTATATTATTTTCAATGTTTTTTATGGCTGCAACTCTTAGTTTTTTTTTAGAGAAGCACATGTTTGTGTGTAAGCGTGCTAATGGCAATAAGGCTAAAGTAGCAAAGGTAGCATGTACCATACATACATATATGTAATGTATGCACTGCAGCTAGCATTGAAAGGAAGTTGTGTTTGCTGCACTCGGCGCTGAAGTGTCCAAACAACAATATAATGTTAGCTGACTCCATATCATCTGCCTGCTTGCCGCCCTGACAAATACGCTGGGTGTGCGCTTTGAAATACTTTTCTACTGCAAGTCAACTAACTGTTATGTAGTAAGCTCGGCGCAATGCTTAGACTTAGCTCGTTTTACTAGTGCAATGCGCCTCTGGCAAATGTCACAATATCGTAACTGCCTTTGCATGCAATTTTCTTACCTGAAGTTGGGAATAAGTTTGTCGAAAATTTTGGCATAAAATGTTGCTCTCTCTTACACTGGTTCAATTGAAAACTCGGACTGCCGACTAAAATATTTTAAACTAAAAAACGTAAATGAATTGAAGACAGTGTCAAGATATTTTACTAGAAAAGTGTGCAACCAACAAAGCTGAAGTAAAAATTAAAATTGCAGTCTTCCCAATTATAAAATTTTACGCACCAAATCTCTTATAACGGCCAGCAACAGTTACTAGAAGCGAACAAGCTTCCTAGCTTAAAAAAATTATGCCGAAACCTCAAAACCACATTCCATTGAAAATCGAGCGTTCTCAAATTGAACATTTTTCTTAACTGCTTTGATTTTGTTTTTGTTTTCAACTCCAACACAATTGAACGCCAACAAAAGACAAAGTGTATGATATTAAAAAATGTGAGATAACTCACATAATGCAAAACTATTCATTGCCGAGCCAAATTAAAATTTCGTCATTCTTTTGTGCATAGCAACAGTCAATTGAAAGCGGAGAGTGGTAAAAAAGCCAACCGAAAACACAAAACACAAACAACAATAATGCTGCAAACTGCCAAGCAACGCTTCCACAATCGTGCCATTTAGGCCGTACAACTACAATATTCATGCTGGCGCTACTCAATGCAGAAGCAGCAGCAGCAGCAGCAGCAGCATTCAATAACAGGTAGCACTAACTTTACTGCGTCCCCTTCCATTACTGCGCTGTAGCTGATTTCATCCACTTTAGGCATTAACCAATTTGTGCATTTTTGTACGTTGCGACAGTGCCGCCGTGAAGCGCTTTTCATGGCTCTTCTTTACGTAATACATACCAGCCGCTTGCACACACACATTTACATGTATTTATAGTAGCAGCACAAATAGACCGTCCAACACCTAGGCTGTCATAGCCACTGAGGTGGAAGAATGTATGTACATATATGTGTGTGTGTTTACCACGGCTAACTTGGTTTTTGTTGTTGTTGAATTTGTCGTTATTGGCTCTTTTTCATTACTACGCTAGCAAACAAAACTTTTCGTTTCGGTAGTTGGGTTAGCCAGCATTGCTCGACAATGTTGGACTGTTGTGTTGGTACCGTTATTCAAAAAACGCGCTCATAGCAAACGGCAACTTTCTTCACACAATTCTGCTGCTCGAAGTATATATGAAGTATATACATACATACATACGTATTATGCATGTACCAAGGCTCCTGCCGCAATATTTACCTTTTGGCTCTGCTAAGTTTATTTTTGCTTCTAATTTACTTGAGCACGACCATTGGCTACTGCCCCTTCACTGCGCTGACTTACTAGGCTATTGAGCTCTGAAGTAAGAGTATGAATACAATGATGTATGTATGTGTGCGTGCATTTTAAGCCATTTTCACATTTCTGCTTTACCTTCCTAGTCTCCAAGCAACTTTATTTTGCTTTTAGTTTACTTTGTTGGCGGCTCACTTGTGCGGCATGTAATAGTAAATTGTGGCACAAATAAAAGTTTCGTAGCTGCGGAAAAATCGAGACGTGGTGCTGGAAGTGGCGTATGATACTTGTATTTTTGCTTTTAATATCATTTCCGAATGTAACTTTATGTTTTATCTAGAAAAGCATCATTACAGTTATGTACTGAGCAAATAATCTACTTTACAGCTTTGAGCAGCAAGCAATAACGCTTAACCTCCCTACCTTTAGACCTTTTATATACAGTCGAACTTCCATAACTCGAATCACTATTATC
>NC_052502.1:62078934-62130278 GCF_016617805.1 Bactrocera tryoni | reverse complement strand
TTTAATTACAAAAAAATTTCATATTCTGAGTGAATTTATTTAACTCAACAAATTATTTAACTCGCTCGATTTTTTAATTCCAAAAAAATAAATTTACTGAGTCAAATACTAGTTTAAAATTAAATAGTCCGAGTGAAATATTTGAACTTTTGAAAATTATTATTTTTTAATTAAAAAATTCAATATAATGTGTGAAAATACTCACTTTTAATAAAAAAATGTTCTGAATGAAATTTGAAAATAAATAATACGAGTGAAATATTTGAACTTTGAACTTTTGAAAATTAACTTTTTTTTTTTTAAATTTTTTTTAAATATTATGAGTGTAATAGTTTAACTTTTAATGACAAAAAAAAAAATAAAAATGAAATTGTAAAATCAAATAACACGAGTGAAATATTTGAACTTTGGAAAATAATTTTGTTTTTTAACAAAAAACTTATGAATATTAAATATTATGAGTGAAATATTTCAGCACACATTAAATTAAAATATTATTATTTCATTGCACATAATTAGTTAAGGGGTGAGGTGTTGTTAGAGACATAAAAATTTACAACAAATCTTTTAAATCAGCGAAGCTTTTTTTAATTTAATAAAATGGCGACTTCAGGAAAATGTTCTCCAGATTTTAAAGAAAAAACAGCCGTTAACAACATTTAAAACATAAAAGCCTTAGATCAAATTCACTATTCATACAGTGGTCACCAGTTTAAAAAAGTTTTGGGAGGCGATAACATTAAGTTAAAAACTCTTATAATTCCGAAACTATTCAGATTAAGATTAGTGAGATTTATTTAAAAATTGCATAAATAATAATGAAAAATATATATTTATTTTTTGAAAATTCCGACTACCCTAATCCCTTAAATGTACTCAAAACCTAAATATTAATTTTTTAAACAAATGTGAGTTGCGAGAATGCTCAAAATTTGGTTGTCTGAAAACTCAATATTACCTGCAGGCAGCACCGCCGACATCCATAGTATCGGGTGATTTTTTAAGAGCTTGATAACTTTAAAAAAAAAAAAACGCATAAAATTTGCAAAATCTCATCGGTTCTTTATTTGAAACGTTAGATTGGTTCATGACATTTACTTTTTGAAGATAATTTCATTTAAATGTTGACCGCGGCTGCGTCTTAGGTGGTCCATTCGGAAAGTCCAATTTTGGGCAACTTTTTCGAGCATTTCGGCCGGAATACCCCGAATTTTTTCGGAAATGTTGTCTTCCAAAGCTGGAATAGTTGCTGGCTTATTTCTGTAGACTTTAGACTTGACGTAGCCCCACAAAAAATAGTCTAAAGGCGTTAAATCGCATGAATCGCATCGCTGAACAAAATTTGTCGATAAAAAAAGCGGATTTTCTGCCAACTTTTCTAGGGCCCATTCACTGAAAATTCGACGTTGTGGCAGATCGTTCGGCTTCAGTTCTTGCACGAGCTGTATTTTATACGGTTTTACACCAAGATCTTTGCGTAAAATCTTCCATGTGGTCGAATAACACAAACCCAATTGCTGCGAACGGCGACGAATCGACATTTCACGGTCTTCAGCCACACTCTCAGAAACAGACGCAATATTCTCTTCTGTACGCACTGTACGCATTCGTGTGGTTGGTTTAATGTCCAATAAAGTAAACTGAGTGCGAAACTTGGTCACAATCGCATTAATTGTTTGCTCACTTGGTCGATTATGTAGACCATAAATCGGACGTAAAGCGCGAACACATTTCGAACCGAACACTGATTTTGGTAATAAAATTCAATGATTTGCAAGCGTTGCTCGTTAGTAAGTCTATTCATGATGAAATGTCAAAGCATACTGAGCATCTTTCTCTTTGACACCATGTCTGAAATCCCACGTGATCTGTCAAATACTAATGCATGAAAATCCTAACCTCAAAAAAATCACCCGATATATCCACATAATATTTCCAGACAAATACAAAGATATGTATGTACATCTACATATGTATGTATCTGTGTATGGAACTATGTTTGCGCTTTTGTATGATTTCCTTTGACGCTGCATGCATACGAGAACCATCCGTAGCTCAAAATTACACTATGGACCCATGTTATTGCTGACGCTTATAGCTTTGCGGTTTAACACAGTACCAAGGGTACATGCTAGCTGGCTAAAACTAGGTGTCTTACATACAAACGCATACACATGCATGCCACAAATATGAATATTATACTAATACATACATACATCTGTATAGTTGTGCGGAAATCCATACATATGTATGTATGTATATGTACATAAAACGGACAAACGCGTACGCTCACTTGCATTTGTGATGAGACTTTTGGAAACAGTTGGCGCTTATGTGCTTATATTTTGCGAAACATATATTTATTTGTATACATATTTGTAGCCGTTTGTGTGTGTGTCGACATTGCACGTAAGTTATGAGCATTTATGTGTGCCTTTTGCCGTGTTATCTTTCTGCTTGTTACAATACAATTACGCTACTTCACACTTTGCTTTTATTTCAACAACAACATTGATTATATGGCAAAACTACAACAAAAAATAAAAAATAAAAATAAAATCATAGTAACAGAGCAAAACTGCAATTTGCAGCGGAGAGTGCAACACACATGCGCACGCACTGCCATGCCACAAATGCATGAGTATGCATACAGTTAAAAGCGAGCTACGCAGTCACTTAGCTGGCACAAAAGACAATTTGCCAACTGGCAAATAAGTTGTAGACCGCAAGTCAAGCCCAAGCCACTCTGCCAGCAAGCGGAGAACTTCACTCACACTGACAGTCATCAGTCGTTGCAAACAATCAACGAAGGCACATTAATGACAACACCAACAAACAGCAGAATAGTATATTATTTTCAATGTTTTTTATGGCTGCAACTCTTAGTTTTTTTTTAGAGAAGCACATGTTTGTGTGTAAGCGTGCTAATGGCAATAAGGCTAAAGTAGCAAAGGCAGCATGTACCATACATACATATAATGTATGCATTGCAGCTAGCACTGAAAGGAAGTTGTGTTTGCTGCACTCGGCGCTGAAGTGTCCAAACAACAATATAATGTTAGCTGACTCCATATCATCTGCCTGCTTGCCGCCCTGACAAATACGCTGGGTGTGCGCTTTGAAATACTTTTCTACTGCAAGTCAACTAACTGTTATGTAGTAAGCTCCGCGCAATGCTTAGACTTAGCTCGTTTTACTAGTGCAATGCGCCTGTGGCAAATGTCACAATATCGTAACTGCCTTTGCATGCAACTTTCTTACCTGAAGTTGGGAATAAGTTTGTCGAAAATGTTGGCATAAAATGTTGCTCTCTGTTACACTCGTTCAATTGAAAACTCGGACTGCCGACTAAAATATTTTAAACTAAAAAACGTAAATGAATTGAAGACAGTGTCAAGATATTTTACTAGAAAAGTGTGCAACAAACAATGCTCAAGTAAAAATTAAAATTGCAGTCTTCCCAATTATAAAATTGTACGCACCAAATCTCTTATAACGGCCAGCAACAGTTACTAGAAGCGAACAAGCTTCCTAGCTTAAAAAAAATTGTGCCGAAACCTCAAAACCACATTCCATTGAAAATCGAGCGTTCTCAAATTGAACATTTTTCTTAACTGCTTTGATTTTGTTTTTGTTTTCAACTCCAACACAATTGAACGCCAACAAAAGACAAAGTGTATGATATTAAAAAATGTGAGATAACTCACATAATGCAAAACTATTCATTGCCGAGCCAAATTAAAATTTCGTCATTCTTTTGTGCATAGCAACAGTCAATTGAAAGCGGAGAGTGGTAAAAAAGCCAACCGAAAACACAAAACACAAACAACAATAATGCTGCGAACTGCCAAGCAACGCTTCCACAATCGTGCCATTTAGGCCGTACAACTACAATATTCATGCTGGCGCTACTCAATGCAAAAGCAGCAGCAGCAGCAGCAGCAGCAGCAGCATTCAATAACAGGTAGCACTAACTTTACTGCGTCCCCTTCCATTACTGCGCTGTAGCTGATTTCATCCACTTTAGGCATTAACCAATTTGTGCATTTTTGTACGTTGCGACAGTGCCGCCGTGAAGCGCTTTTCATGGCTCTTCTTTACGTAATACATACCAGCCGCTTGCACACACACATTTACATGTATTTATAGTAGCAGCACAAATAGACCGTCCAACACCTAGGCTGTCATAGCCACTGAGGTAGAAGAATGTATATATGTGTGTGTGTGTGTGTTTACCACGGCTAACTTGGTTTTTGTTGTTGTTGAATTTGTCGTTATTGGCTCTTTTTCATTACTACGCTAGCAAACAAAACTTTTCGTTTCGGTAGTTGGGTTAGCCAGCATTGCTCGACAATGTTGGACTGTTGTGTTGGTACCGTTATTCAAAAAACGCGCTCATAGCAAACGGCAACTTTCTTCACACAATTCTGCTGCTCGAAGTATGTACTTATATATGAAGTATATACATACATACATACATACGTATTATGCATGTACCAAGGCTCCTGCCGCAATATTTACCTTTTGGCTCTGCTAAGTTTATTTTTGCTTCTAATTTACTTGAGCACGACCATTGGCTACTGCCCCTTCACTGCGCTGACTTACTAGGCTATTGAGCTCTGAAGTAAGAGTATGAATACAATGATGTATGTATGCATGTGCGCGTGCATTTTAAGCCATTTTCACATTTCTGCTTTACCTTCCTAGTCTCCAAGCAACTTTATTTTGCTTTTAGTTTACTTTGTTGGCGGCTCACTTGTGCGGCATGTAATAGTAAATTGTGGCACAAATAAAAGTTTCGTAGCTGCGGAAAAATCGAGACGTGGTGCTGGAAGTGGCGTATGATACTTGTATTTTTGCTTTTAATATCATTTCCGAATGTAGCTTTATGTTTTATCTAGAAAAGCATCATTACAGTTATGTACTGAGCAAATAATCTACTTTACAGCTTTGAGCAGCAAGCAATAACGCTTAACCTCCCTACCTTTAGACCTTTTATATACAGTCGAACTTCCATAACTCGAATCACTATTATCCCAAAAAAAACTTCGACTTACGGAGACTTCGAGTTATAGAAAAAATTTTTTTGTTAAAAAAAACTCAATTGCTACTTTAGAGTATATTAAATGATGAATATGTATTTTTTGTTTAAAACACACATTACAGAAAACTGTAATCAGTTACAGTAAAGTGAAGTATTCAGAAATTAGTAACTGAAAATTTTCTTTTTTTTTTGTATTTTCAGTAAAAAATGACTCTAATTTGTTTAAAGCCGTATAGTGCTCATCAGTTGTAGCGTAATTTGTTTGCAAATATAAACTCAATGTTCGGAAAGCATTTGGAGGCTGGTGAATAGTTTCTTCTATCGATCCCTCGCCGTCACTCTCCGTTCCGCTTAATATTGGATCATCTAATTCAGGGCAGTAATTCTCAACAATATCAGCATCTGTAGGAAAGCCAGTTGTGCAAAGGTCATTATCTACTGCAATATAATCCTGAAGAGTAGCACTGCAAGTTATTTTGTTTGCTTTTAACCATGCTTCGTAATCAGCTTCAATTACATTTTGATATTCATCAGTAGTACTTAAAAAACTCAGAGGTATGTCATCTTCCTCTTCTCATTCAGAGTATTGACCAAATCCAGCTTTTTTGAAGCAATTCGCTATGGTTTGATTTTTGACGTCAATATCCCAAGCTTTTGTTACATGATTGATCCAATCCATAAGTGTAATATCTTGTTTTTCGTTTGCCTCTAAACGCTTTAGTGCTTTTTTTACTATTCTGGTACGATAAAAAACTTTCAAGTTCTGAATTACTCCCTGATCCAGCGGCTGTAATTTAGAGGTCATATTCGGTGGAAAAAATGCCAGTTCAATGGCTTTCAGTTTGCTTTGTACGTCTTTTGGATGTGCTGGGCAATTATCAATAAACAATAAAATTTTTCGGCCAGTACTTTGAAAGCGCTTATCCAAATTTAGAACCCATTCTTCAAAAATTTGGCCAGTCATCCAGGCCTTGGAGTTGTAGGCCAGGATACTGCGAGTTGTAGAATGAGAGAAAAGCACATTACTTCGAGTTATAGAAGTCATAATTATGTATTTTCGTTCGAGTTATGGAGAACTTCGAGTTATGGAAGTTCGAGTTACGGAAGGAAATTTATATGTTAATTACTCTCTTAATGCTACTGCCAACCCATTTAGTTCGAGTTAAAGAAGTTCGAGTTATGGAAGTTCGACTGTATGTATGTATGTATGATGCATATTTTGAGCGCATATTTGAAAATTTTTGATTCAATATTTCTCCAAGCGAAATTAGTTAGTTATACTATAGGGGCTAGGCCAAGTTTTCGCTCAAATTTATCTATTTTAGGCCAGTTACACTGTTATGAGTAAAACATGCTCTCATATTTTCATTGGGATAACTCACATATTGGCCGATATATGCGGTACAAAGTCACCCGGGAGTTCGAAAATCTTTATATTAAGAATATTTGGAGCTAAGGGATGTATTGGTCCGATTCAACACATTTTTGACACATAGACATACCATTATTTATAGGGCTCCCATAAAGCCCTCTCATACCATCTCGGTGGTAAAACTTAATGTCTTTGACGTATTTAGTTATTGATTTCTCGCGTTTTTTATTAGTACCGTTATATGGGGAGAGAGCGGGATTATCTCCGATTTCATCCATTTTTACACTGTAGAACGGTAGACAGTACTGTAAAACACATTTAACTTTTTAGAAGGCGAGGATACGTCTACTTTTTCAAAAAAATTTTGCCCACAGGTGCCCCTTGGTCCTGCGAGCTTCCGTACCAAAGTACAGGGGGCCTATTCTGTAACTCGATTCGAAAAAAAATTTACTCGAATCCGGATTTTTTATATTCTGTAACTCGATTTTCGGATTTTCAAGCCAATTTTCGAATAAAATATTCTTCAGCTTTTGCGTTGTAGAAAGCAAAAATGAAAATTGTACGTACTATGTACGTGTATTTATTCTGGCACAGGGTGGTACAACTTTTGCATAATGATAAAGTAGATCCGAATTTCGAATAGGATACATTTACGAATAAAGATACAGAATAGGGCCCCAGTTTTATATTTCCATTTAGTGCTTAGTTATGGCACTTTATGTATATGTTTTTGGTTAATGGCGATTTGTGGGTGTGGCAGTGGTCCGATTACGCGAAACTACGAAATCATAATTTTTTTGTACTAAGGAACCCACATACATACTATGTACCAAGTTTCATCGAGATATCTCAATTTTTTATTCAAGTTACAGCTTCCACGGGCAGACAGACAGTCAACCGGATTTCATCGTCATCCTGATCATTTATATACATATACATAAGTATGTATTTAACCTTATATCTAACTCGCTTAGTTTTAGTTGATACGTACAACCGTTAGGTGAACAAAACTATAATACTTGCAACAACAAATTTATTTAAGGGGGTATTCTACTCTAGAAGCATGAATTTCAGGTAAGTTTTAAGTGTCGTAAAAAAGGCAATTAATATTTTTACCATCCATTTTTTTATGGTGTTTTTATTGATATCTTAAGAATACAAAAAAAAAATTTACAAAAAAAATTTAAAAACTAAAATAATTAGAGGGGGGGGGGCTGGGGGGGGAGAGACAGGTGTAAAAAATGGCGCATCCTGGTGACATTGATCCTGACTCTCCTGGTGGTCTGAGAAAAAAATCAAAAGAAATTCTTAACCAGTAAGGATGCTGTTATAGTCCCTATTTCAGGGAACACGAAAAATTTTTTTTTTTGAAAAATGGCGACTGCCTGAAAATAAAAATCATTTTTTACGTTTTTTTTGAAATTCCTGAGTTTTTCTTAAATATTAAAAACAAAAATTTTCAAGTAAATCGGTTGTATAGAACTTGAGATAATGCCGGTACCGTGTGGAAAAAAGTAGTTTCGAGAAAACCGCGTTTAAAAAATTCGATACGGCCGAACCGGCTAGGTACTGCGTCACTAAAGTAACTGTAGCTTTTAAAATAATTTTAATTTTTAAAAATCCTTTGGAGGATATGTCCTTAAGGGTCTAAACTTTAAATATATGAAAAAAAATCGAATTTTTCAAAATTCTAGAGTAGAATACCACCTTAAAAATATTTTTATAATGGCACTAAAATGCTCATTTAAAGCAAATTCATTAAGAAATTGTTTTTCAAAACTTATTTGATGGAATGTACTTATGTGTGTACATATACACAAACACAGCATTTGTTGATTAGATTGTAATAATTTCATCAAACGAAATAGTAATAGACGCGTGGACACATGACCACAAAACTACAACATAGTAGTCCTATGCTCAAGTGCTGAACACATAGAGCGCGACAGACTGCAAGCGACATCTGTCAAAAATTAAAATACACTCGTTCTTAGTGACATTGAGGCAGCTGCACAACTACATAACTGTGCCCACAAGAACGTGTGTATTTTAATATTTGACAGATGTCGCTTGCAGTCTGTCGCGCCCTATGTGTTCAGAGCGTCATACGCAACACATTTACAACCAATTACATTGCAAAAGGCAGATCATGCTGTTAATACCATACATTAGCAGCAATACCAATGCCGAAGGAGAGAGTGAGAGCAGCAACAAATGCTATAGAAAAGCATTATGAAAAAAAAATATGGAAAATAAACTTGAAATGCAAGCCGCCGTTATAATGCGTTTGTGGCATGTGCCTAGATGCGTCGCTGCGTGGCAGCTATATGGCAACAACAAAAATGTACCGCTGCAATATTAATGGAGAGAGCAAATGCGTTTCAGTAAAAAGTGGCAAACTCTGTAAAAGCCAAAGCAACAACAATAGCAATAAATAAATATGGCAAACAATAACAAATGCGTAGAGAGAGGAGGGAGAAACAATCCACTAAAGCGGCAAAATATTCATATTACACGCTATTTTAGTCGGCGAGCGCGCAACGCACAAGCATACAGTCGCCCCAACTCATCACATAAATACATACCCGCATAAAACTTACATATGAATTCTCAATTGGCCGTTTAGCACACTTCCCTTTTCTTGGCATTACATGCCACTTGTATACCAACATACCAACCACCGCACAAACCCCACACCGTTGCATTCAACAACAATCCACTCCGGATTACTCCACTCTATAGCATTCCATTTGATTTCATTTTATTTTGCTTTAACGCTGCCGACGGCATTGGGCCGAACATGCCACTAGTGACAAACATTGCTGATTGCTGCTGACTATTAGCTTCCCTTTTTGTAGGGTACTCTTTCCTTTGCTTACTTGTTGCTTTTGCGCGCACTTTACATGTGCTATTTGAAATATGGTTATTGTATTTTTTTTCGTTTTGCCCATTGATCGGTGTTCTGTATGAGCACGATGGCTTGGACTTCGGTTTGTAAAAACAATATGTACAAAGTTGCTATGTCAATAGCTGTTTGTCCATCGTCATTCGCTTCCTACATTGTCTGTCCGTCTATTCGTGAATTTATATCCGCACTCATCGCCTCACACACACACGCGCTATCGTAATATAGTAATTGAACCTGACACTGTGGTTTGCGACTCGCCCAGAAATTGTGGGTATTTCGCATAATAATTTCCATAAGTTAACACTTTTGTACACATATACACAATTACTATTGTTTTTAATATAAATATGTAACTGTGTCGACGATTATCAGCTTAGACGACAGTTGACGAAATATAGTGCTGCTATTTATTTGAACCGTCTTAAGTCTCATATATTGTTATAATTAGCTGGCTTTCTTGCAACGCTTTAGCTATTTATAGGCTTTATGTGGTCTATGTGAGCCTTGTTGTGGTAAAAATATAGTAAAATTAAACTATCAACTGCAAGTCACTGATAAAAGTTACAGGCTGGCACACTCATTTATGTTGCTGGCATAGGCGCTTAATAGTCAGACATGAAAATTATACGGATAAAATGCTTTGTCCACTGACTCGTACATATTGCTGCATTTGCGAAAATGAAAAACTTGTGCGTATATTGTTGCGCTTTGAAACCGTACTGAAGTGTCCCGTGCGCTATTTTCACTGTCCAATAGTTAAAAATATTCATGCTATAATAGTAGACATGTAAGTTTGTATGCATTAATCTGCGTCAAAGTATATGCTTTTATATGCTTATGTGCGCATACAAGTATAAAAGCACAATTTTCATAAAAGTTCAAATGCGAACCCGTTTCAATGCACACAGCTACTTAAATATGCATAAATACATATAATATGTATGTACATATATACATTAAAATGTGCATCTAAATATATGTATGTATATGCACACATTTGTAAATGTTTGCAGACCAGCCACAATAAAATGCCTGTGTAATTAATTATAGTATAAACGCATATGGAAATTTATAAATACCTCTGAGAGCAAAGTACGTGTATCTTGCGGTTCATTTAAATATTGATATGAAGGTAGACTTTTGTTTCGCATGACTATCAGGGCGTTTTGCGATACGCACATACCGACCCACATATGTACATATGTACATACGTACATATATATGACTACTCTTACTTATAGCCCATGTTTTCATTATTTTCATCTTGCAGTATCGCTAAATTTATAAGCATACAGGCATACATTAATTATATATGTACATATGTGCCCTCCATAAAGGCAAGCAACAAAAATGACAACTTATTGTCACGCTTTTTACGCAATTAATCATAACAAAAAATATGCATATAATTTCTTTCTTTCACAGAGTAACAAAGTTTGTAGTTACCATGTCGTGGTACGCATAAACGCGGTGGCGTATAAGTAACCTTAATTAATGAGCACGAACAAAGCAAAATACTCGCTATATTCTCATATAAAGATACACACATAGTATACGCTATATGTGTGATGCCAGCTAGAAGAAAGCTGATAAGTGACAAAATACTGATGTATACGAAATCTCAGAATATTTTACTTTATTGAATCAAAGTCAGACAAAAGGCTGAGAAGTAATGTATTTGTACTCTTTATATTGTAAATGTTTGTATTTGTACTGTATACTCTATAAAGAGTACAAATACATTACTTTACTGCTCAGCTCTCAGTGCATGCTTTTCAGTTTGTTTTTATTTCACTACTATTAAATACTTAAATAATATTTTATTATTACTTCCTAGTTATTTAAGTAAATTCAAAATATTTTTAAGAAGAAATTGAAAAAAACAATATTAAAAAATTTTATTTTCAATAATTTTCTTATAATTTAAATTCTTTTTTAATTAAATTTTTTTCTTGAAAATATTTCAAAAACAAATTGTTCATTAATTTTATTTTAATTCGCACATTAGCGTATACCTACATAAATACTTACATATTTACATATGTGTATTACATTTCTAGGCACATAAATACGGCGATCATTTGTTTACTTGACTATTCCTAAGCATGCTAAATAGTTTTCACTTTTCGAACACTGTAAGATCTAAATTTAATTATATTTGCATTTACATATTATACATATCTATACACATAACGCCCCAGCTAGTCAAGCAATCAAACCGCACCTTTAACAGCCAAATAAAATATGTGGTGGCTATTGATACAAACAAAAAGCAGTAAGAAAAAGCATTTACTGGAAATGCAAAAACAAAAAGCAAAAAACTATATCTGTTTTGCCAAATGAAGTTTTTGTCATTAATATACATACTTACATATATTTCATTCAGCCAATACTGTGCGCTGTTGGCTGATTGTTACGTCGCGACTCATTCGCCAACTTAATCAGTCAGCCATTCAAGCATTCATTCATTAAATTGGCCCGTTGCTATTATTACTGAATTGTTGGCAGCAATATTACTATTTCAGTTGTGGTACAGTTATTGCTTTGTAAATGACTTGTGCGCTGCTAATGTATTGCCGTTAGTTGATTTTGTAGCCCCACACAGCGCTTGACCATTTCAAGCTATTTGCAACTAATTCGTATGAGCGTCTGGGTGAAATTGTACGCTAATTATTTGTTGATACAATAACTACAAATTGCTAGCGTCAAAAATAATAAATTAAATGCAACATTTATTCAATCATTCAAAAAAAATAAATGTGGCTGTGCTTGAAAAAATGCAGATTTCGTGATTTTCACAAGTCCTGAAGGTTAGCCGAAATGCTTAAAACAGACAGATTTATGTTAAAAGATATGTAAATGTCTATTTATATGTATGTATGTGTATGTATGATTGCATTAACAGCAATAACAATAACAAAGTTTGCAGCATTTGCTTGGCAACGCTTCATTGAAATTTGTTATTTTGCTTTCTCCTTCGTTCATTGGCTTATAGCGTTCAAACGCTCTGTTTTGTTGCTGTGCAGAATTTCACTTTCTACGGCGCTAAATAGAAGATTAGAAAATGTAGCCTTAACGGGTATGGTTGTGTTTGGATTTGCATGTTAGATAGACGGAAGTTGAGAGTATTTTTTACAAAATATTTACAAATATTTACATATCATTTTTTATTTAAAACAAGAAAAAAACGTTAACTTCGGTTGCACCGAAGCTAAATAGCCTTCACAGGTGCATTTCTGTAAGTAACTATGTGTTCAGTTTGTATGGCAGCTATATGCTATAGTTAACCGATCTGATCAATTTCTTCGGAGATTACATTGTTGCCCTAGAAAATAATATACATATACCAAATTTCGTGAATATATCTTGTCAAATGTGAAAGTTGCCCATATAAGAACTTGATTCCGATCGTACAGTTTGTATGGCAGCTATATGCTGTAGTTAACCGATCTGAACAATTTCTTCGGAGATTACATTTCTGCCCATGAAAATAATATATACCAAATTTCGTGAATATATCTTGTCAAACGTGAAAGTTGTCCATACAAGAACTTGATTCCGATCGTTCAGTTTGTATGGCAGCTATATGTTATAGTGGTCCGATATCGGCCGTTCCGACAAATGAGCAGCTTCTTGAAGAGAAAATGACGTTTGCAAAATTTCAAAACGATATCTAAAAACTGAGGGACTAGTTCGTATATGTACAGACAGACAGACGGACAGACAGACGGACATGGCCAAATCGACTCAGCTCGACATACTGATCATTTATATATATACTTTATAGGGTCTCCGACGATTCCTTCTGGGTGTTACAAACTTCGTGACAAACTTAATATACCCTGTTCAGGGTATAAAAAACGCTAAAAAATACAATTAAAATTAAAAAAAAGTAAACTATATATTCTTCTGCATCCAATTTACAATATGGCTACAATAAGAACTGCATAGAAAATTAAATATTTTTTATACGTACAGTTGTGTTCAAAATAATAGGAGTAGTAGAATAATCGGCCTTAACATAAAATAAAAAGCTTATTTTCTTATTAAAAAAACTAGATTTTTATACATTGCTTTTTTATCCACGTTTTGTTCATTTTATGCAGTATTTTTATGCTTTTTTTACATTTTATTACAACTAAGTTAAAAAAAGTAATTAGAATATTTAAGTTAAGTTTAACTGTTACGAGCAGAATACCGTTAGAAGTAATACTTGAAGAAGGCTTGGTGTTCTGCATGATACATTTTTTGCATCCAATATCCAATAAGAGGCACTCCTCTAATTTTGAACTCAGTATATACATACATACATATTTGTGTACATTTGTTGCCACTCATCCACACTATGACAACCACACAGCCGCCAGGCTAGAAACTTTATGTAGCTTCTTCGCTCCAACGACTGACTGCGCGGCTTTTAAGTCCCTGCCGTTCATTGTCTACGCTTGCTTACCATATCTAACCAAATAATAAGCAGATGTGATTGTAATTGCTATCCCATCTACAAGTATATTTGTAGTAGTCCTGACGAAATTTAATGTATGTATGTGCGCCCAATAGCGCCTACTGCCATAAGAATCCACAGGAGGCAACTGTCCATTCAGTGCTGGCTTCGGCCAGCCACTGTGACTTTTTACCATATGCATAACTACATACAAACATTCACATCACACACATACACAGATGCAAGTATTTTTTCTGATTTACTTCTATTCTATTAGGAATGTGCTTTCAACGTTGTCTAACCACATACATACATACATACATACATCTCTGTCATTCTGTCCGTCTAGTGTTTTTTGCTATTTTAGTTTGCAACTGTTGCAGCAACGTGTTTGTATCCGTATATATGTTTGTATATAAGTATCTGTGCGATCTGAGCAGTATCTGTATGTCGGCATTGTCTGCTGCTGCCAACAATCATCACAATATGCCTATGTGCCTCCCCAACAGCCAACCTCCAGCTAGTGGCGTGGCAGGCGCTGTGCTGTCTGTAGCTGTTGCTCTTGGCGGCGCACAATTTTCATTTCGCTTTATTATTCAAATGAATTTTCGCTTTAGCGCAGTTAGTATTTTTATTTACGACGCGCCGAGAGTGGCGGTGAAAAAGAAGACAGTCGAACGAGACAAATTATACATACATAAATACATATGTATATATGTACATGCAAACGGCTTTATAGTAATCAAGTTAAGTATGTGGTAGTCGTTGGTTGGTGATTTGGTTGAATGGCTGGTTAAATGTGTGTCTGCCGTCAGCTTTCTGTGCGCGCACACAAACTTACAAACAGCTGAGCGTAAGCACGCTTGAGTGAGTGGTTAGTTACATACATATGTCGTTCGCAGCTTGGTTATCAGCTTGCTTATACATTTAGCTGTGGCATAAAATCGAAAGCAGCAGTCATAATTTTGATGTACGAAAATTATTATTTTTTGTCTTATTTTCGCTGTAACATTCAAATTATATTCAAGTAAATGTGGCTGTTCAGAGCTTAAACACAGCACAGAGCAATGGAAGCGCATACTAAAAACGCATAGTAACTCTTATTTTACTTCCCTGTCATTCCACACAGCGTTCCACTTTTCCATGACCCCGCGCAGTCGCCGCACAGGCATTAATAACAGTCCGCATTATTAACAGCTACTTCAACACATTATCAAACGTATTTACTTACTACTTGCGCTGGTTGTGTGTCTGTTACCTTTTCGAGGCACTTTGCGCTTTCAAGCCTTTTCAAGCAAATTATTTAAATGTTTACAAGCCAGTTGCTGACCACCAGCCAGGCCGCTGTCGACTAAATAATAGTAAGCAGCGCAACTTATCTTATAGCGCTAGAGTGCAATTGTTATTGCAACAATTACCCTCAGTAGTATGTGGGCAGCCTCTATTATCTAATTGATTTCGACGTAACCACAACACACACATATTTATATTTATGTGCGCGTGTAGCAGATAAAACAAATTGTAACCACCTTATTAACAAGTGTATTTCTAAGCTCAGAACACAACGCACAACAACAACAATAAGTGCGAATAAAATAAAAACAATAAATAAAACAGAAACAAGCACGAATGTGATTACATTAGTTCCTTGTTGAGCAAATTTGTATAAATATATTCACTTATTACATTCTTATAATCATACATACATATGTACATATGTACATATGTACGTATTTAGTAAGTCTGTCTGTATGTATGTATGCTCTTGCTAAGAACGTAATAAGCGAAAAACACAAACGAAAGCCAAACAATAATAGACCGCACTATTAATAATAACAACAACAATACCACATGAATGAGTTGTTTGTTTGTGAAAAATAGGCTAATAGGACGTTGTAAAAAATGTGTGTATGGATACAAATTTATGTAAAGAATATCTAGTATTGAACTACCTATTTATGAACGAGTTTGTAGTTAGTGTGTGAAAAAATATACCTACATACTTGCATACATATGTATGTACGAATACACATCCATGCATACATACTATATTACGTGATTATTCTGTAAACAACGTTGCAAGTGCATTATATATGCACATACATATGTATGTATGTATAGGCAGTAATCTATATGAAAGCAGTGACATAAATTGATGCCGACGTAACTGGCTTAAGATGAGGAAATTAAGTAAAATTTTCAAAATATTTAAAAAATAAAAATAATTAAATGTAAAAAACGTATATAAAGAATGAAAGTAATAAACAATTAAAGAAATTCTGACATATTAAAAAAGTAATATATTTTAAAAATAATATTTAATAAAAAAAATAATAAAATAAAATAAAAATGATCAAATTAAGAAAGAAAAGAATTTCTAACGAATGAAAAATATAAAATAATTCAAAAACTTATTAATTATAAACGAAAAGTATGGTAAATTATTGAAAAATTCAAATAAAATTGAAAAAATAAGAATTCGTAAATTTTATTTCTTAGTAGTTTTTAATTTTGGTCTTAGCAAATATTTCTATAAATACATATAAGCTTCTTACTTACATACATACATACATACAGTGTGCGACAAAACTAAAGCACGGAATCTACCTTGTCGGTATTTAACTGGATAAAATCATAAATTAGGCATTACGTGATGTTTTATTGATTTGTATTATTAGTTCATGTATTCTTCTTTTAAAATTAGTAAAAATTAAACAAATTAACTTATTAAAAAAATATATAAAATACCATATATGAAAAACTCCAAAAATTTGGTGCGACAAAACAAAAGCACGAAATGGTTTCATGATTGAAAAATTTATGTCTTTCAATATTTGGTTGCGTATCCCTTATTTTTGAATACAGTTGCACATCGGCTAGGCATGGACTCAATTAATTTATTTTATATGTCCCAGGAAATGCTTTTCCATGCTACCTTCACTTGATTGTATAAAATGGCCTTATTTTTACAATTCTCAAGTCTGATTTTTCGATCTACAATTTACCATTGGTTCTCTATGGGATTGAGATCAGGTGATTGTGCGAGTCGCTTCAAAATCTCATTCCCGTTATCAACAAACCACTGTTTTACACAAATAGCAGTGTGTTTCTGGTCGTTGTCATGTTGATAACTCCATTTTAAAGCCATTTCTTCTGCAACATGTGGCAGCATTAATATTCTGAGAAATATTTGTATGCTTATATTTGTCCATTATACTGTTTATATGATGAATTTATCCTATTGCATTCCCTGGAAAACAACCCCACACTAGTACACTGTCTCCACCATGTTTCACAGCGCTTGTTTTAAAACGTTGATTTAGGCGTTGTCCCTTCGGTCTGCCTACCAGCTTCAGCCCATCTCAATCTTTGATATTAAACTTCGATTCGCCAGAAAAAAGTACAGTTTGCCATTTGGTAATCGCTCAATTTATGTGCATCCTCACAAATTCCAATCACGCCAGTCTGTTCTTTAAATAAATAATACGGCTTTTTTGCAATAACTTGCTACAGGTAGCATGAAAATTCCCCATCGACAGCTCGACGTTGTATGGATCTCTGTAATATATTTAACCGTAATTGTCTTACAATAGATATTGCCGATATAAAGGGTAATTTTTTATTGCCCGAATGACTCCCTTATCCTCTCGTTCGGTTGCTCTCCACGGCCGTCTACCTCTATACGCTGTAACCAAAGAGCTTGATTTGCCAAATCAGCTAAATGTTCGGGAAACATTAGGATGATTTATTCCAAACTTTTTTGCAATAGTTATAACCGATTCTCTTTTCTTAAAATCCTTAACAAATTTTTTTCTAAAATGAACAGAATACTTATTTCGAGCCATTGAAATATCTTTCTCTTTAACATACAACCAATCGTACTGAATGACGAACTGCAACTGAATATGCATTAATATTTTTCTAATTAGGTAATAACTACACATATCCAACATTTTTGATCATTAAAAACCGTTTGACAAACAATTAATGTGCAATTAATGTAAATTCTTAGTTATGTGCTTTTGTTTTGTCGCACCAGATTTTTGGAATTCTTCATATATTTAATTTCATATAATATTTTAGTAAGTTAATTTGTTTAATTTTTACTAATTTTAAAAGAAGAATACATGAACTAATAAAACAAATCAATAAAACATCACGTAATGCCTACTTTATGATTTTATTCGGTTAAATACCGACAAGGCAGATTCCGTGCTTTAGTTTTGTCGCACACTGTATGTATGTACATACATATATACATGTGCATATGTACATATGTACATATGTATGTATGTATTTTAAATTCGCGTTAAAATTATTAGTTTAACTATTTCTATTGCTCACATAACTCGAAAATGCGAATTTAATGTATTTCAATGAAATTGCAAAGTTTAATTATAAAAATATGGACGATCTCTGGTCTGTCGTTAAAAAAACTCTACGCTATATGTACTTAAAGCTAAGTGTCAGAATCTCGTCGAAAGTATGGGTCGCAGGTGTGAAGCAGTCATCAAAAATATAGGTTACAGCACAAAATATTAAGAATAAAAACGTTTGTTTGGAACAAAATTTACAAAAATGCAATATGAACTAAATTGTCCACCTTTTTTCGGTTGTGACATTTGTGTGCCCAGCTCATTATACCAAAGTTTTCGTATTTTGATGATAATTTTTTTTTGCAATGAATTGCAACTTCATTTTGTACTGTTATTGAAGACAAAGAATGAACCTTTTAAAAAAAAAACCCAAAAACCCTTTTATTTATTAAAAACATTTATGATACTGTAACACAAGAAAGAAGGTATGAAAAATGTGTCCAAAGCTGTATATATGTATGTATATTTACATACATACATACATAAGTATGTATGTAGATAGAGACTCTACATTCGGCATATATTCTATTTAACCCTCAATAAATCACTTCACCCGCCACTTAACATACAATTTACAGTTATAAGCCCGCAATAAAAGTTATAGATAATGCATTGTAACGACCGTTACCTTCGCGCAACGCAAACATTGATTCACGTTGGCTTTATAGTGCTTATCTAATAAGTGCGGTGCCACCGAAAAAAAAGAAATAAAATAAAATTACAAAAAAATGCTTTCCCACGCTAGCTAAGCGAACCGCTGTTAGCATACATACATATGTACATACATACAGTCCATACATATGTATGTATGCACCTACAACGCTAACGGTCGCGCACGTTTACCAACAATCACCCCCTCCGAATGCGTAACAATAAATAAACGCCCAAGCAATTGAAAATGTAACAACAAGCAATCAGCACTTGCTAACTAAAAAATTTAATCTACTACATTCTACATCGTATACACATTTGTATGTATGTACGTAAGTATGTACATACATATGTATGTATGTATGTATGTACAAACTTTTATTTGCTTGCATATCGTTAAAGTCAAACAAATAGAAAACCAAATTCGATAGTATCTCACATATGTAAGCGCGTGTGTGTGTACATTCACACAACAATTCAGATTAATTTATCAAAAAGCAAACATTGCTATAAACTGACTAAATGCCTGAGCCGGTGAACGCTGCCTGTGCACTTCCTCAGCGCCGCGCGGCAGCAAGCAGGCTATCTGTGTAAGTACATGCTCTTCACACTTTTCACCGCTGTCGCCGCACACCAGCATCAAAGCAACGGCATAAATTCAACATTAGCCTCATAAAAAATCAACATCACGAGCAAGAGCGCAGCGAGTAGTGCCCCGGCACACCGTTGCGTCGCGTCGCAGCATGAAATAGTCCCCAACGCGCCAATACAACGAGAGCAATCGGTGAAAAAAATGTACAAAAACAAAAAAACAGCAAACGATAACAACAAGAACAGCTCCATAGAGCGCTGTCTGACCAATGCTGTTAAAAGCTAAATAAAACAACAACGAAGGCACGGTAAAACCAAAAACAGAACCAAATAAAATACATAAAAGAATAACCGAACCGTAAAATAAACAAAAGCAAAAACACTTTGCTACGCGCTCAGAGCAATAAGTAAACAAAAACAATAACAACGCCAGTAGCAACAGTAGATCATTAACAATTATGTATGTACGAAAATTTATGCCATACATGGATTGCATGTATACAACAACAACATTATCTGTTGGCTGTGTTTATTAAACGAACGCTTCTCATGAGCACGCTCTGTTGTGCTCCGCTAAACGAAAGGCGCTTTGACACTGCTCCACAACCCACTCTGCAATGTGCGCTGCCACTGAGAGTGTGAGAGCGCTCACGTGCAAAATCAAGGCAAAGCACAAACGCAAAAAAAGCAAAATCACGCTCCAAACAACTGTTGGCGCGAGCAGGAGTGTGTGAGTGCGCAGAGATAATTTATTGGGAAAAGTGCAGGTAGGCAAGCGGTGTGCGAATTAGTGAAAACAATAAAATCAGCTAAAAAATCAAACACACAAATAATATGCATATGTACGTATACGAGTATGTGCATGTTTGTGTATAAGAAAAGTGGAAGTAAACATCAACTGACTCGACTTTGTTTTGAAAGCTGGCCATTTACATCTGATGCTATGTACATACTTACATACATATATGTGCTGATGGGCTGCACGACTGTTATTGCTAATCTGTTTTTGCCTTGTACATTTACATATAGTTTTTGGTGCACAGTTAACGGCTGTTATGTATGTGGGTTCTACACTGTGCAATAAATGATGAAAACATTTTGCAACAGGTTGAACGTTCGATTAGGCCGCCACTGATACAATAATACCATGGTCAAATAAATATGTGTTCGAATTTGATAGTATACAAGTGTGTATGCGTATGCACTATATAAAATGGGTGGCTTACATTTTTGTGAAGCTAAGAGCGGAGTGAGTAAATGTTAGCTTGATTGTGTAGTTAACACTATGTTCTGTTATTATTTACAAGTATTACCAGCTTGCTTACCTTCGATGGGATATAGTGCTGTTATATTGAGAATTTATTTACTACATATGTATGTATTTATTTGTGAAGGCAGAATTGAAATTTTAATTTATAAAAGAAACGACAGAAGGATAATAAGTGAGATGACTTGATTGGCAAATTTTGTTTGCCAAAGTGATGAAAATTAATAGAAATTAAATAAGAAAAAATATTGATCGGATAAAACGTATAGTATATGAAGATATTAATTTATTCCAATCCACGAAAAATATTTGAAATTAAATAAAAATATTCTTAGTAGTAATTCAATAACATTGAGTGTGTGTTTTCACTCTATTAGCAAAATAAACTTACCTTCTTATACATTTACATACATATGTACATATGTATATATTGTACATTCATGTACATCTTTCCTTATAAACTTTGTTTATTCGCCATAACTTCAATACAGCAATCAATATGCGCAATTAGTATTTTTCAAATAATTTATTTCACATATTACTTTACGCATTGTTTACGACAACTGGCAGCGAAATGTACGCCGTACACTCATACACTTGCAAGTCACTCAATGACAAGCGTGCACTTGCCACAATGCCACTGTCGTTTGACGCGTCCCAACAGACTACAAATATTTTCATTAAGCATATTTAAATATTTTACCTAATAAAGAATTAAAAAAAATTTTGATGAAAATATAAATAAATATTTAGCTTTTTAAAAATAATTTAAATTTTTTTAAATTCATAATTTCATATTTTTTCTATATTTTATTGCAACTAAACTGGTAATTTATAAAAACCTATCTCTGAGTAATTAATAAAAACCTATTTTCAAACGCAAAAATCGATTATCATTCAACTTTGGTGCGTTGGGCATAAATTTATGCGCTTAATCGCACAATCTCATACACTGCATATTTAAATGTTTATTTACCACCTAACATTTATTCGCTCTCTATGCCGCACGTTCAAAAAACGTTTACTCTTATTCTGTTAGTAGATTTATTTTTTTTTGTTGTAGTTGCAACTGGCAGTCGACAGGAAGGCTATCGAAATACATATCTACGTGTATGTTTTAGCCTAAATTTGATAAATACGTTGTATAACACGAGGGACGCTCGTATGTATGTACATACATACATATGTACATACATGTTATATTATGTTACATATGTACATATATTCATATGTAGTATACCGCAAAATTTCAAACAAAACTCAAAATTAATTTGAAATAATTAATTGGCGTACGCTATAATTCATAAAAATTTTCCCGATACCTGGAACTAGGCGCTCTACGAAATGCGCGATATTTCATTATATTACATGCATATGTTTGTATAAAGATACATACATATCTACATAGGGCAGAATTCTCAGTATTTAATTCTTCATATTAATATTAATGATAGCCAACTCGGGCTTGACTTTGAAGCAATTGAAAACAAGTTGCTCACGCTAGCATTACATACATAGTATTTACACATGTATGTATGTCTGTATATACATACATAAATAGTACACGTTGTTAAAGCTAAACACCAATAAAAATGGCAACTTGCGAGCATTGAGAGGCTACAATAAGCTATAGAGGGTTTCTTAACTGTTCCGTCTATTTGCTCGCGTGTGCTTATATTTAAACAAATACTCGTACATACAAGTATGTATATTTGTATATCCATATATTTCTTAAAATTTTATGAACTCGTGCCGTTGACGCGATTTGTAAAAGCGAATACGCACACATACATACATACATATGTACTTATTTACATACCAACAAATTTAAGATATTGTATATAAAATAGAATAGCACTCGTTTTCGTAAAAATTATTTAATAAAAGAATTTTATAATTACTGTGTTAAAAAATTATTGACCATACATACATACATACATACAATTATTTTAATAATTTCAATAGGTTGTGCAAAATTTCGTTTGATATGCGACCTTTTTCGTGCACTTAAGAAAAAATACTAATTTCATTTTTATTGATATATGTACATATGTAATATATTTATATTTATGCTTTCTGTAAAAGCTTTCAAATCGTATTTATCTAAATGGCTAATTTCTTTAGATAGTGTTTGTTGTGTTTTCAGTTTCTTAACTTAATAAGTACATTAAATCACTTGCCAGATTTCACTAAAATTCCAAACTCTATGACTTTTATGCCACTGTCACATTTTTCTCACTGCCGCCTTGGCGATTTAGTGCATATTTTCACACTTGCTTACTTCATTTTCTCTTTGCTACTTTTTGGATTTATGTATGTACGTACATATGTACAAATGTATTTTTGAGGTCATTTCTATGGCCGCTGCGCTTTCAGGCAAACATACCCTCTTGGTTATGCTTTAATGTCATGCAAAACATGACCAGTAATAAAAAAGCCTCAAATAGCAAACGCGTCAGATGTACATATGAATGTATATACATATGTATATACATACTTCTGGTATATGCTGGCGGGTGCCCTGAAAATTATGGCCTTTTTCCACGCTTGGGTATGCTCACATACTTACACATTTACATATGTATATGGTTGTATGGCGTCTTTGCCGTTTACTTTTGTTGTCTGTTTCTACTTAATCGAACTCTAACCACTAGGACGCTTGTGCTGTGTTTGGAAGCAGAAGTATAACATGAAAGTTATCTGCAAGCGCGTACCAACATGCACTTGCATACATACATACATATATATGTACATATAAAGTGTGCATATGTTAACTTATATTTGCGCGTTTACATATCGTGGAATTTCGCAATTTACGAATGCTTCTTTACGTAAGCGCTGTTTAAACATACATATGTATGTATGTACATATGGATATGTTTGTAAAGTTACGGTTAATATGAGTATTTATTAATTGTAGCACTCGTGGGCACACGTTCATGTGAGCTAAAACAATAACAATAAATAAAAAAAAAAATTAAAAGTTAATAAAGTAAATTTTTTTGTTAATATTTTTCAAGAAGTTAAGTTTTCTTATAAGTGACAACTTTTTCTAAATAGTTTCTTATATAGATCAAATGCTAGTGCCGCCAATCGTATTATAACGCACCTGCTCTTAAACGAAAATAAGCAAAAGTCAACTTTTCAGCCAACTGCATTAAGCCTTATTAATAAATACTTCGACTTAATAAATACACACACACTTTTATTTGTTATTTGTATGTATTAGTGAAACACATATGCATTTGCTAGCAAATATGCGTAACCACAAGTGCGAGTAGTTAGCTACGCGTAAAACGATATTTAATGGCATTAACAGCAGCATAGCAAAACCAGTAAGAGCAACAGCAAACTTAATAAAAGAAAACACACGAATAACATCAGCTGGAAGCACTACCAAGCCACCAAGATAGTGAAACTTATTTGCGAGAGGAAAAATGTAAAATAAAATAAATATACTATAAAATTGACACACAGCCAACCAAAACAGCTGGCATTAACTGCGCCACCTACACTAGCATACACCACGGCGCAGAAAAGTGTTAAAAAGACAGTGCAAACGCGTAGTGAGAAGCGCAAATAACAGTTAGCTGGTATAAAACTCTATATACGCGTGCGAAGCTACATTAAAGTTAACTTGTATAAATGTGCGTGTGTGTGCATTTTGTGTAGAAGAGTGGCATGAAGCCCGGCAAATAGTCACTACAAGCAAACGGCGTGAGCGTTGCGGAATATGTTCAAGTTGCTGTTGAAGAAAAAACTTGCACGTTACGTATACGCCATGACGCACTCATATAAATGAACACACTTATAGGCATATACATACATACATACATAATATATGTAGATATACATATACATATGTGTGTATAGCGCACATTAGCTAGCTTTCGTTTATTTGCTGGTGTGCAAACTTGCGTACTCACATCTGTAGATTTTATTTGGCACGTGTAAGAGTCACCATGGCCACTCGATCATTGGTTGCGTGCATAGCGTTCACTTGTACAAGCAAACATACACATACATACATACATATATGCACAGACGCGTGTGGCCATATGGAACTTGTATGGTAATCATTGCCGGTGCTTAACCAGTAGTTTATTTCGCTCAAGCGACATAAGATTGTGTATGTTGTTGTGTTTGTATTAAATTTCATACTTGTTGCCAAATTGTTGCTGTTATGGTGTTTGCTTTTTTAATTTAGTTGAATTAGTTGTGCGGAACACTGAAGTGTATGTATGTATGTAGTGAAGTTAATATCTACCAATAAACAAATGTCCACACATAAATTTGCATAAATTGCAATTTATCAATATAGATGCCTAAAAGGAAGATTTCGTGTGACGTTTTTAATACGATAAAAATTGCAAACAATTGTTCAGTTCAAAAAATCGTATTTCAAACGCGAAACTAATAATAAAATATCGAAAAATTCAGATAATTAACTGAATGCAAATAATAGAGATAGCAAAACATTTAAGTAATTCTGCATTAAGATTTTTTTTTCAATTATTTTCAATAAAATATAAAAAAAAAACTGCTCAATCAATCAATTAATCAAGCATAAGAGACCTTTAATTTTAGCCTAGTATATTAATAATAGTTTGTCAAAAAAGTCTTGCGGTATTTTCGCTAGTTGGCGCTGAAAGCGCGTAGTTCTAGTTTTATGGGTCGCATCGGGTCATGCTATACCTTTTTGGAAAGCTCGATTGATTGTCGTTTCTTTTAAGTCGTTCGTGAGTTATAGCGTCGCAAACATGGAGCAAAATAAAGAGAAAATACGGCATATTTTACAGTACTACTACAATAAAGGCAAAAATGCATCTCAAACCGCCAATAAAATTTGTGCGGTTTATGGACCCGATACAGTTTCCATTTCCACCGCACAACGATGGTTTCAACGTTTTCGTTCTGGTGTAGAGGTCGTCGAAGATGCGCCACGCTCCGCAAGGCCTGTCGTCGAAAATTGCGATAAAATCGCTGAATTGGTCGAAAGAGACCGGCATAGTAGCAGCTGTAGCATCGGTCAAGAGCTGGGCATGAGTCATCAAAAATTCATTTCAATTTCAATAAAAAAAAAAAATCAATAAAAATACTGCAAGACTTTTTTGACAACCCATTATATGTATATATACATATGTACATATATATATTTTTTTAAAAACGGCATTTTTCACAAGTAAATAAATGTGCGCTGTTCATTCACTCATATCTCTGTAATAGGTAGCAAAAATTAGGACACTTCCCTGCCACTGCTGCTGCAATGATACTACATAATCGTGTTGTTGCGATTTTTTAGTTCAAGGTTCATGCAATACTTTTCTTCTGCTTTTGTTCTTGATTATTTTTGATTCTCTGTTTTTTCGCTGTTAGCATTAGGCAGAACTCGCTTTCGCGTTTCTAATGCTTAGTTACTGCAAATACTACATACATATGTACATATATAATTTTTAGAACAAAAATTACAACATACATCCGTATTAGCCATTGTTGTCTGTAACTGCTGAACTACTAAATTTTGACGCTTTTGTTGCCATATTTGTTCACTATAGTATTAATGCTCGTATTTTTGTCGCTGACCCTCCCCCCCAAGCTTCGCTGTGTATTATTTGTATGTATGTATGTATAGGTCTCTGCATCTAAAATATCGAAAATATGCTTCATATTATTATAACTTAAATTTGTTTTTGTTGCTTTTTCATTGGCGTGCGGTTGTTAACTCGGCTTTAATCGCGTAAGCGGTGTCTACGCCAATTAAGAAGAAGAAGAAGAAATTTGTTTTTGGCATTCTCTACCTTTGCAGGCACATCGAGAGCCTTTGATTACTAAGCTATTTGCTCAACGCCTCTCTTGGACCTCCTTTATTTTTGTTCTCCATTTGAGCGATAATAAGCAATAACGCTTAGCAGCGATGCAGTCCTCAAAGTCGCACACAAGCCGATTAATAAGTCAATCAAAATATTTATTCTTTGAAACACTTTGAAACTACCTTCATCTGCCGGTAATTTGGGTATTCTCATTTGAATTCGTTGCTCGTCACCCATTCGCCTTCGGACTACATATACACGCTCGAGTATGCACGAATGTGACCGTTACTTCGGTAGCAACCGGCACGCGTTGTTTCCTTTTTCAATACACTTCGCTTTCATTTCATTCACTTTCTTTTCCTCTTTTGCTTTTTGAAGGTTTCACTTGTTGTTGATATTGCCGACTTGTTGTCTTGTTGTTGGTTGTGCATTCTTTTCGAACTACTTTTTGCTTGGTATATTCTTGATTTTCGAGTTGACAGGCATGACAAGCATGCATATGTACTTATGTACTTACAAACATACTTATGTACTTATACATATATGTATATACTTAAAATGGTTCGTGTGTGAATTAATTTTCAATTTTCTACATTTATGTAGCCTTTGTAAAAGAATTACTATTTGGATTCTTGTTTTACATTGTACTTGTACATAGTGTTAATTAGGCGAGTAACTTATTACACTGACAGGCATTCGTTACAGATTTTCGATACTTTTGCAGCGAGCAGTCAGTTGTCATCACATATTACTTTACTTATTTTTGAATTAAATTCGCTTTTAAATTAATATCTATAGTATGTATCTTGATGGGACTTGCTTTCTTTGCTCGTATAAAAAAAAATATGTAATATTGATGTTCGCTGCCATATTTATCTTCATTTAAGTGTGTAAATTTTGAACTTTCATTTTTATTTGGCATTTCTCTAATACTTCTATGTGACACATACGCTTCATTATTTTACTTACTAATGAAGTTTACGCTTCTCGCTTATGTTTACTTGCGCGCTCTTTATTGTTGTCGTTTGGTTGTTGATTTTGTGGCCGCTGTGCTATGGGCTGTCTTTATTCAGTGTGCCACAAGTATTTATTGTATGAAAAGATTTGTACAACATTTGACGACATCAACAGAGCAACGTAGGCAACGTTGATGACACTTTCCACTCATATTACAGACTTACAAGCATCATACATACATACATATGTAAGTAGTGCTCAATTCACTGCTTCTCGTATACTTACAGCGGTTTTATGCGCTATATACACTTCGTCGTATAGAACAAATTGTGAAAATTAGATGATTTTTGAGCGCATGGCAGCGACAGCTTGTAGTAATTAAATTTGTTTCCGAAATGCTAACTATCACTAGGTTTTTATTAGCGTTTATTAACCCCAAAAAAACCAGCAGAAGTAAGCTCAAGTTGATAGTGTAAAAAGCAGAGAGAGTAGCTGGTTTTTGCTAGGGAAATTTCTACTAACAAAATAGCTACTGTCATATGAAAAATCAGCTGTTAAACGCTTGTGTAAACAAGCGATATTTGACGTGTTTGCTTTGATTTTGTTCATCATAAAAGTTTTGAATTTTGATAATAATTAAACTGATTACTTTTCAAGTGTCAACACGATATGATTATTACAACAAATATTTTGTTTATTTCTCGCTAGTGTAGAATAATGCTAAAAATAGCACAAAGAGCGCAATAATACATTTACTGTTTCGTTATTGCGCTCTTTGTATCAATTTTCGCATTATTCTTCTTCCTGATAGCTAGCAGCTACTACTTACATAAGTACACGCTTAGCACTTGGCAGCATTCAATTGAAAAGTAAGTTTTAAATGGAGTTAAGCCTTTAAAAACGTAGCTGATTTATATGCGAGAAAGCGTTTTGATTTATTGCCGTTCAGACAAACACATCTTCAAAACAAAAAAAGGATCAAATACTTTGCATGCTAACTTGGTTATTATAAACAGTTTATAATTTCGTAATTGCTATAGGAGTAGTTACTAGCCACATCGGTTATTCTCTCAATACTGGCAAATTTCAATGTCTTGCCTTTTTAAGTGTGAATATGTAGGCATGGATCTAATTAATTCTTACTGATTTACTTTGTGTTTATTGTCTGCAGTTTTGGTAGTGAATATTTTGTTATTTTATTTTGCTATGGCAGCAAACCAGAAACAACCAAAACCACAACCACAACCGCAAACATCAGAAACAAAACCACCTCACCGTTTATAATAAGCTTAATTATTATTGTGCTTTTGCACTCAACCCACTCGCACTCACGCACACACATATACCAAGGCGGCGACCTAATTTCTTTGCTCTGCACTTTGCTGTGCTTAAACACGCGCACCACCGCACTACACCGCCAAACTACCAACCGTCCAACCAAGCAAACTAGCAGCGTGGCAACGAGTGTACGTGTATTTCATCATTCGATGGCGGTGTCTAATTGTATGCCACAGAGTGTTTCAGGCATAAATGGCGCTTTACAAGGGATTTCCTTATCACGATTCAGTCGTAAAGGCAGCTTCTTTTCCGCTACTAATACTACATAAATCATACTACAAAAACATTTGAATTGATTTTTTTTATATTTTTTAAACCCCAAATTCTTAATTTAAAGTAATTTTTAATTCCTATTACGAATAAAAAATAGTTAATTTAATTTAGAATAGAATAAAAGTAACTAAAATATAAATTAATTTAAAATTTGATAAACAACGAATAAAAAATAATTTATTTAATTTAAAGTAAAATAAAAATAAATAGATTTTTAATTTAATTTTTTTATTGTTTTTTAATCTGACACTTGGAATTAATTTTTTTAAATAAAAATTTTAATCAAAGAAATATTTTTTTCAAATGGATTTTTAATCCTAAATACCGTACTGAAAAAATACTAATCCCAAGCTTATAATTAGAAATTTTAGAAGAAATTGTTTTGGAATTTACATGTTATGTTTGAGTACCTCGCGTTCTACCCCTAACTTTTGAAAATAAATCTTACATTCATATACATATTTAATACAATATCAACACACGGGGTTTGTCCGGAAAGTAATAGGAGTGATTTTCTTCCGCCGCGACTGTACTTCGGAGCGTGCGCGCACCGACTTTATTCGATAGAGGCTAACGCTAGAGCTAACTCTGACGCGTTTCGGTGGCACCAGACCTTTTTGGAGGGCCGGGAAGAGGTCGCTGATGAAGAACGTGCGACTTCGACAAACACCGGCATTGTGACGCGAGTTTTGAACTCAGACTGTCGACTAAGTATTCGTTTAATTGCCTAGATATTAAATTGATCAAAATCTGTGGTTCATGACATTGTGACGGAGCACTTGAACATGAGCAAAGTGTGGCGAACGAGTGGAAATGTGTCAAGAAAATTTGAACATGTGTGAAAGTGACCCCCAATTTTTGAATAACGTAATCACAGGTGAAGAGTCATGGATCTTTGGGTATGAACCCGACTTTTTTTTGTTTCTTTGCCTGCTAAGGCCAATGAAAGGCAAGCATTTTGAGACGACAGTGCGGATCTAAGCAGCATGCACCTCGGCTCTCAAGGCTATTTCGGAGAATGCCTTCCGTGACGCCTTCAATGCTTGGAAGTCACGCTGGCAGCGAAAGTTTTTAGAGAATCGTAACGAAATTTTTAAATCGACTCAGTCCTATTACTTTCCGGACAAACCCTGTTTTCGTAATCTTGTTTATATTTATATTTTTAAGCTTTAATTAAATAAAATTTCATTTAGAAATCAGTAAAATTTTCCCTTTTATCAAAATGTTCATTGAATAAACAAATTTCCAACCCATATCTATGTTAGAGTGCGCTTCCCCATAACCTCGGATCGAGCATAAAAAGTGATGCGGGGTGCCCGCGTTTCTGGGATGCTAACCAAGCTACTTGTTATTTGTTGCTATGTACATATATTTGTATGTATGTGCGGTCGTAACTTTATGAATATATTTTGCAATAGGTACACAGCTACACGACTCTTTGCTCCATGCAACGTCTTAGCTAGAGTGCGCTCGATGCCAAGGCAGAGAAACAAAATATGCTCTAGCCTCCACTTAATATTTGTGCCACTACGTAAAAGCTGATATGCGTATTTGTGTGTGACTGAGATTATGTCAACATTGCTGTCCGTGCTATAGTTTGTGGCATAAAGCTGCTTGCTTGACTTCCCTATGTATTATCGTGGCGCTTCCGCTACGTGCGTTTATACGTTACGAATTTTTGCGCAAATGAGCACAGAAGTGAAGCGATTTAATACACAAAAATACTTATTAGCTGCGAGAAAGAGGCTTCACGTGGTCTCAAAACGAATTATCGCACAGCGTTTGATGCGCCAGTGCTGATAGCAGACTTTAAGTACGCGTTCAACTTGCATAAGCGTTTTTATTCAGCTTAATAAGGATGAATAAGCGAACTGAACACAAAATCAAAAATATTTATTTATTATTTCATAATACAACTTCCTAAATGTGTAATTTATTTAAGTACATTTCTTCGATTTAAGCTCCAGCTCTAATTTTCACAGTAAGCGTGTCTTGCTTATGCATAATTCACCTTTAACCTCTTCTTCTTCGCGCTTAACTGCATTAGAAACACATTATGGCCGCAATAAAAAGCCATAAGTCTCTCTATCAGTAATGGCCTTTGCATAAAACGAATCGTAAATTCCATATAAATGCACCTGCGCCAACGGCAACCACCATGCACACCGGCGGTTATTTACAGCGCACTCTGCGCAGGCACCACTACTTTTATGGCCGCACAATCATATTAGCCGTACCGCACAACCATTACGTATGGCCGACGATAAGTGCTACTATGTTTCATTGTGCACCTACTGCTGCTTCAGTAGCACAAATCAAAACCAACTACTGACTATTGCTACCGCTCGTATGACTATTTAATAATCGTTGCGCTAAAAAGAGTATAACAATGTGCCCACATACGCATGGAAGTGTATAATTGTTAGCTTACTATACTTTTGTAGCTATCACACCTAACCTGTGTCTTAAGTACACGCGTAAACCATTGCAACGTCACGCCGATTTTTTATTGTTATTTATTTTCATCACTTCTTATGGCGCCCTTATCCTTTGAGTTTGCTCCTTCTAGGCACACAAGACACATGTTTGCTTCGCCACTCTTCATCGCTATAATGGCTTGCCAGTTGTTGTGTGTCTATTTACATTTTTCTCGTTACTCTTTTTATGCACAGCTTTTCAGCGTCTACAACCTCTTTCATTATTGCTCTCTGCGCAGAGAAGCCAGTCTCCGCTAGTAAACGCGCACTGTGTTTGCTGACCCTGCGCTCGCGAAATTTACTTTTCTCATTATGTGTGACTCTGCCGTTCACCGCGTAATATTAATTGAGCTCAACATAAGTATTTTGGCGCTTTGCGAATTCCCCAAGCCGAACGTGAAGGAATCAGAGCGTTAGGATTATATCATTTGGAGTTGCCAAAACTTAATGCACAGAAATTTTTCGAAAACATATGTGTGGACTCTCTAAAGCGCCCATCTGCTTTAGCACAAATTTACCGATACGCCTTCGTGCCAATCGGCTGCATCTGCCAGTTTATCTATGTAATGGTGTCGTATGTCCATGTTTGTGATGACAAGGGGTCGTACTATAACTCTCTCTCTTCCTTTCTGCCTGTCGGTTTCGTCGTAGAGAGTTTGATTTTTGTTCGTCGAGATAGGACTTTACTTCTTCCGAAGTAGCACCTGTTGGCAAGAGTTATTCTGCGTTGGAATTCCAGGCTGGCATTGTTGGTGGCGTTGATACTGGTTCCAAGATAGACGAAATTATTTACGACTATCAACACAGACGTGAGAGCCAAGTCGCGAGTGTGACGACTGTTTGTTTGATGACAGGAGATATTTCCTCTTGCCCTCGTTCATCACCAGACTCATTTGCTTTGCTTCCTTATCCAGTCTGAAGAAAGCAGAACTAACGGCGCGGGTGTTGAGGCCGATGATATCAATATCATCGGCGTACGTCAGCAGCTGTACACTTTTAAAAAAGATGGTACCTGCTCGATTAAGTTCTGCAGCTCGAATTATTTTCTCCAGCAGCAGATTGAAGAAGAGAGTCGACTTGTCTGAAACCTCGTTTGGTATCAAAGGGCTCTGAGAGGTCCTTCCCGATCCTGATGAAGCTTTTGGTATTGCTCAACCAAATTCGGACATCGCAATCCAAATCCTAAATTACTATTACTATTACTAATTACTAAAAAAATAGGATTGTTGTGTTAAGCTATTTTATGTTATGTTATCACCATTACTTACAATGCATGTTTTCACCTTGTCGTTACAGATCTGATATCAAACCGGAGAGTGCACGCGATAATATTTTTAATCCATACAATAGCTGCGGCATTGACAACTCCAATCATCAGCCATCGAACAAATCCGTCTGCAATGAAGTCAGCAACTCTGCATCCAACAATTCTCTCAACCATCTACGTAGTCACGGCAGCACGGAGTGCAGCAACGGCTGTGAACAGGACTTCAACGGCGATGAAAATAATCTCAACTGCAACAACAGCAACAAACTACACTCGTGCACCAACGCTGACGTCAGCAGAAACATCTCCACCAACTCCACCGCCATCACCTCACACGCGACTGCCAACCATACTACCGCCAACAATGCCTCTTCCACCGCTTGCACGCACAGTACCACCTTCAACGGCACCACCAACACCGCCACTGTTCATTCGTCAACCCTTTGCACTTCTGCGGGCCACAGTACACACACACGAAAACGTCAACTCTGTAGCAGCAATCTCGACAATGACCTAGAAATACTCGACCGTGAACTGAGCGCAATCAATGCACCAATGCCACTCATTGACCCAGAGATCACACAAGGTGCTGAACAGCTCGAGAAAGCTATCTCGTCCCGGAAGCGTTTGCTCAGCGAGGACGAAAGCGATCGTTTAGTGCGCGAAGCACTCTCCCAATTCTACATACCGCAGCAGCGTCTCATTTCCGCCATCGAAGATTGCCCACTGGACGTGGTCAGCGTTGGAGCCGGCATGGGTGTCGGCGTGAGCATGGGTATGGGGCCAATGTCCCCGAGTAAACGTCAAAAGCTCGGTAATGGCGCTAACGAGCTTGAGCTCGAATTCGATCTGAATCAGAATCAAAAGGAGTTTGAGGTAATTATGGACGCACTGCGTTTGGGCACGCCTAGTCCAACACCGAGTGTGGGCAGCGACTCATGTGGCCAGGCAGCGATGATGAGTGAATCGGCCAGTGTGTTCCATAATCTGGTGGTCACCTCATTGGAGACATGAAGGTATCAGTAAAAGGCAGAAAACTTGCGAGTTGCGCAGGAATAGGGGACAAGAGAGAGATTTGAGATTAGGCGTTGAGCGTAGCGTACAAAAACTAAACAGGTGTTAAAAATCGTACGCCGCACGCTGACAGTCTTTTCACACTGTGAATTTATGCGGGTTGAATGCAATTTATGCAAATAAAAAGCATTTTTTTCGAACGCATTGTTAAGTAAATTTAATATTTATGTTAGTTAAAGAACATTCTGAAATTTAAAATGACGTTAAAGTGGAGGCGGAAACCTACGTACATAATTTACATTACAAAAAATTTGGTCAAACACAAAATAAGTGTGAACACGCCACAATTTTGTTGTAACTAAAATAGGCAAAGTGAAAAGCCCATAATTTTAATTTATCTTAAGACATTTTTTACAAATATCATTAATATTTATGCAAGCAAAAGGCATAACAAAATGCAGATACAAGTGCGTATAAACATTTAATGATACAACATTTTATATGTACATATGTACGTACATAAGTTAGGTATTAAAAAAAAACTAAATCAAAGAAAATGTAGTCAAACAGCAGACAGCAGGCATACGTAGTCATATATGTATGTATGTATGATTGTAGCGTAAGCGAGTCATGTGACAGTAACCATACTTATGTAGAGATCACGAACGTAAAGTGACTTAAGCAGCTAGTGAAGAGCAGAAAGTGTCTGCATTTAACAACACTTTTTCCAAATTGCGCTTTGTAATTTAAAAACACAATCACAATAGCTTAACTGAATTCAGATTATGCTTTAACTGTCATAATTGCTCAGCTCACAAGTTAATTTTTGTTAGAGTAGACCTACAAAATTTGCCAAAATACTTTCAAAGCTTATATAACCGTTAAGTAGATTTCTGCAAAATGCAAAAAGATGTCAGTTTCCTAGTCGAAATGTAAACAAAGTAATTCTTTTATAAAAATACGGTTTCACACGGCACACTGACTATGACATGACAAATCAACGTCGGTCTGTAAATGAAAAATCGAAAAAGAAAAACATTTACAACAGCAACTTTAAAAAGCAGAAGTGATCTTTCGCCGTCATTTGCCTCACGACCAATGTTATAGAATAACCGTTTTTCGTTTTTTGATATATGCGCCTTCTTTATCAAAAAATTTTCTTATGAAAACGAAATTAAAAAAAAAGTATTATAAACTAAAAAATGTTGCTAAATTTCCCTAAAGTACACATAAATATGTACTCTTATGTAAATTATTACATAACCTAGTTTTCGAGAGCACTGTATTTTTCTTAAGTTTTATACAACTATTATGTTTTTTATTTTTTTCGTTATTCTCATAAACTTACTATATGCCATTATTATGCTTATCTTTTAATTCTATTTGTTTACCTTACCGTATTATGTTCTTTGACTGGCAGCAAATGTACAAGGCTTTAGCAAATTTCCAAATAAAATTAGCCGTCACTTCGTTCAACCGACTCGTTTCAAGACCCCAACTTGCACATCTGCATATCTTCGAAACATGCAAAGAAGTTTGATGGCAAAGCAAAAGAAATCAATAAATTTTAATTTCAAAAGTGCAATTACAATTTTTTTATAAAACAAATTTTAGAAATACAAATAAATGCAAATTATACACAAAAACACCGTTAAGCCTAGACTTGCAAATAGAAACAAATAAAAAATGTAAGCAATTGTGAGCTTTTACAAATTTTGTGTTAACATTGTTAATAGAGAAATGGCATGCATCGTTGTAATATTTTGAAGAAAAAAAACAGATTTATAATAAAAATTCCAGAAAAACGGTTTGAAGATTTGTTTATTTCAAATAATGGCTGTGATAGTATTATTAAGTTAGTATTAGTAAGCAAACAGGCAAAATAAAAGGCAAATCAAACAGAAAAAAGTAGTAAAGTGTAAAAAGGAAACAATTGTAAAAATAAAAACAGCACAACAAAAAATTTAAAGAAAAATAATAATTTAAGTAAATCTTTAGGTTTAATTTACAATTAAATATTGAAACTTATGAAAAATAAATACAAAAAGCAAAATATTTAATTTTTTAAGATAAACAGTACACAAAGTATTATAAGTAAAAACATAAAAAAACAAAAAAAAACACGCAAAGGCAACCATGTGAACTCAAATAAAATGAAAAATACTTTTTTTATTCATTTAGCTTGTTACACCTTTACAAAATTCTGCAAAACAAAAGAAATGATGGTTTCAGCTCTTTAACTCGTATAAAATTTTTAACTAGACCACTATTTGCAGTATAAAAACATTACTAAAAAGTACAGGGAAAGGTTGAAAAATGCACATGCAAAATTGTAAAACATTCGTAAACAATACTAAGTATTTATTTTTGTGTTGTTGGCTTAACTCTGAGCAACTCCTATGTATCTACAACGTGAAACGGTTTCTTTTGCGGTCCGCTTCATGACAGCATATAAACTAACATTTTAGTTGCAATTTATTAAACTTTTGTGTTCCCATTTTGTACGAAAATACAAAAATAAAATCACGTTTTTATAATTGTTTGCATATTTTTCTGAACTGAAAAATAAAACTCGTTCATTATTTTTTTCTTGTTTCTATTATCTTTAAGTTAAACTGCAATGCAAAATTAATGCATAAAAAACTACAAAAAAAAATAAACTACACACTACATTAGTAAAAAGAAGTTTCTTAGCTGTTACTATCTAGTTATAGTTTTAATTTTCTTTTTTATTAAACATACATACATATATATGCATAAATGCTATTATTATCATTACAGTTATTGCATAAATAATTAACTTGTAATTACTTATAATGTAGAACAAATAAACTGCATAAAGTTTACTTTCATCATAAAGAGAAAATCTAAACAAATTTACAAAAACATACGCAACATAAAATTACAAAAAAATAAAAAACAATAAATAAAAGTATTGAAATATTTGTAAAAAAAATGTTATTTTTATTTATTTCTATTGCGGCATTGTTGCTCTCTAGAAAATTGCTTTACTTATCGTTGTTCTGGTAGCACACTGATTTTGGCGCGTATTTTGGCTAATTTTATTTTGGCATTTGCTTTTGTGGCGATTTCTAAATACTTGACTATATTTAGCAGTTTTAGCATGAACTTTCTTTGGCTTTCTTCTCTTGCTTTTTGTCGGGCTTTAAACTAAGCAGCTTTTTATCTCATTGCTTTTGAACTTTCAGCACTGCATGTTGCGTATTCTAAAGTGGGTACTTGATGCTACACAAATATACATATGTATGTACCTTAGCTAGTGTGTATTTTTCCATATTCACATTGCAGTTGTTTAGTGTTAGTTTTCTGCAATTTTAATTACACCAGCACTTTCGTTTTCGACTTGCTATACTACTTTCACGAATGGAATTGTCCTCCGGTTTAAAGTTGATTTGCCTTCGATAATATTCGACCAAGTTAACGCCGCAAAATTTCACGCATAGGATCTGAATCCATACCATACACGCTTATGATGCATACGAGTATATCCATTTTAACCGCAAGAACCAAAATTATGCCCCAAAGAGAGAGAATATCTCTTTTTTTGAATTTCTTCTACAAATCTATTATGGAGCATGTCTATTACGATTTGTAGCTCAACTCCACATCAGCAGCAATTTTACAATTTGATATTATCGATAAGTACTCAACCTGTCAACAATTTGTACATTAAGTTGTTTAGTACAACTATTTTGTGCTACTTTCGTAGTTTCGAGCACGAGACATTAATCTAGCTACCTTTGAAATCCGAAATCTGATTCATAACTTTCTAAAACTCATTCGTTGCCATTCTGTAACTCGTTTCGAAACTGTATAACTGCAATTCATTACGCTATTATATTTAGCACATTTGTTATAATTTCAGTATTTTTACAATATGATCAATGAGCTTAATTTCTGGTGTTGTAATGAACTTTCTCTCAGAGCTGCCGAACTGTTTCATATGTATTTACTGACAACTGCAATATCGGATTATTGGCACAACCAAACCGATCTAAGGAAAGGAAAATTTTAAAGGCGCCAGATTAATTTGAATGTCAACAACAGCAAAACCTACAAGCACGTTTTTTCTCATTTTAAAGGAAATATTCGTACATTAGAACGGTTAAAAGAAAGAAAAAACTTAACTACACATGTTTATAAGTATGTATTATAAGATGATTATCGTTGTATTTCAGTCAAAAATCAAGCCTACGCTTAGTAGAGTATATAAGCATTACTCTTAAATATTGACAGCTTACATTTATTGATGAAAATGTAGGGATATTATGGAATAATTTTTGCAATAACATGAAGTCCGAGTTTCATAAAAATTGTGAAATCTAGGTAAAATTTAAAAAATGTTTACCAAGCCTGTTTTGATATTCTCAATCAAGAACTTTGTTCTCCGATTCTTTCTCTATATTGTATATATACTCGAACTAGTCCTTCAGTTTTTGACATAACGATCTGAAATTTTGCCCTCGCCCTTTTCTCCTTTCATTAGTCAGAACTACCGATAGCGAGCCACTATAGCAAATAGCTGCCATACACACTGAACAATCCAAATAAAGTGCTTGTGTGGCTCGTATATCAGTTTGATTTCCTATAAGTTTCTTTCTTTTTATAACGTCAGACCCGAAACCATAATACGTATGTAACTGTAAAAGTTGGCGTAATCTGTAATTCTATCTTAGTTTCATCAACGTCTAACGAAAATAAAATTATTACGAAGAAATTGTGTCAACATATTGCATAACATTATAAAAAAACTTTTGAAACTGTTATCGAAATCGATTATATTTCATAAGCAAATATCAACTAAGAAAAAATTTCGTGTTTTATGAGAAAATTATATTTTGAATCTTGAAGATCAAACGAAAAAAAACCATATTTATTATATATTTGTATGCATGACATCAATTCCATATACCATATACAAAAAGAACATTTACAAATTTCCAATTTAATGTCAATTTTTTTTCTAATAAATATTTTAAGGTACTTTATAACGTTTATATATTTAAGTATATGTACTATAGACTTGAGATTTGTAAATTTTTGCACAGTAAAACGTACTTAATATAGTTATACATATGTATGTATTTCTTCAATAATATTATATATATACTTATAAATTGAAAAGTTTAAACAAGTTGAAAAAGGCAGTGCTTTTTATTACAAAAAATAAAAATTGTTAAATTCAATATCATTTGCTTTAGTGTGATACAATAGTAAAAATTATTAACAAGGAATATCTAAAAGAGAGCATTAGAAATTATATTATATATACATAAAGACTATTTATAAGCATATTAATTTTATACAATTTATTAAAGTGTTTATGTGTAATTTTTACTAATCGTAAGTGTAATTAATAAATACATAAGCCATTATGTAGTTAAGCTAACATTTTACAAAAATAAATAGTAGGTACATAAAAGTTTTAGCAATCGAATATAAAACGAACTAAATCAAGACATGAGCATGTTTACAAGAAATTTAAGGTAAACAAATTAAAAACTAGCATTAATGGAACAAAAATTGTAGTTTTGAAAATAAAGAACAAATCAATTCCAATAACGTATTTCAAATCAAACTTAGTTTATTCGTATATAGTATTACCTTTCCTAACTCGTGAATCTTCAATAAATGCGATCTCTCTTACTATGATACAGCTTAGAAACTTTGAAAACAATGAAAAGAAAACGGCGGAGAACCTATGACATGTATATAAATATGAATGACGAACCGAGTCGATTTAGCCATGACTGACTCTCCGTCCGTATATCCGTCTCTCTGTATATACTAGTCTCTCAGTTTTTGAGACAACGATCTGAAAATTTGCCCTCAAACTTTTCTCCCCAAATAACTGCTAATTTGTCGGAGCCGCCGACCACTATAGCATATGAACTGAACGATCGGAATAAAGCGTAGGAATGAAAGAGTATGTTGACGAGACATTCGGCACGGATATCAATATAAAGATGTACTTGAGAAATATTTATAAAAAAGAGAATCGCAGAACCAAAAGGGAGTCGTCGAAGGGCTTCTACGGCAAATTAGAAAAGACAACCGCAGTAGCTAGGCTTAAGAAACTACTATCCAAGCACTCAACTACCCCTAAGCTAATACGCAAAAACTGTGGAGAATGTAATGGTGGCAGTGAGGAATCACTGCAAAGCCTAATCAACACGCATTTTTCAAGGTGTATGGACACTACTAACTTCCAACTTGTAGGAAATAGCGTAGAGTACGACTCCTCCGAAATGATGACGAAGGGAAGAATGGATTGGGCATTCTACTGCTTTTAACTGTTTAAATTCCATGGTATGCGGTATTTTCCCCAGCCATGATGCCGAATGTATCAACAGTGCTGGTACCAACCTGATGACAATATATGTATAAAGGATAATTTGAGGCTTAGTTACGTGCTTATCCTATGGAGAGAGGCGGGGGTCTTATTCATAGCAAAGGAAAGATTTTGTATAGAATATAGGCCAATAGTCTAACCTCACACTCGAACACACTTGAAAACATTCCATCGACTCCATACACGCTCACACTTTATGTGGGAGAGAACGTTTCAAATCATGCTAAAAAAGGGTAGGTGGCGCAGAGGCACTGGATATCTATCAAAATTTTGGAAGAAATTTGTCAGATCGGATCTTTATAGGATATAGCGACCATACAAACTAACCGATCAAAATCAAGTTCTTTTAAAGAATCTTTTGTATTTGTGAAGGGTATTATTAGATTAACTAAATTTGATTGAAAATTGAGGAATGCACTGCGACCTACGGTGTACTGTGCTCTCTCCTATTGTTACAACACTTCGTTTAACTCAGTTATCTCAAAAAGAGCTTAGTAAAGCACCTGCATTAATGGTTGTAATGCGTTCTCTTACCGGTTTTAATTGCCCGATTTCCTGACTCCTTTTTTTTTGATTGCGGGGCAATCTAGGAATATGTGCTCTTGTGTCTCTGCACTGTGGTCGGAAAAGCAGATGACACCGCAGCCTGCAGTGACTTGTATAAAAACCCACAAGCTCCCTTAATTTGTCTCTGGGAAGAGCGATTAGTTTCTTGAACCGTTTGAATTGTGCTCCTCTAGAATGGAGTCCTCCCAATTAATTTTGCTACCCAGTGGGGCTTTGAATCCTTTGTCAAACTAAATCATCTTGAGAATGTCGTCTCTAGGAAGAAGAGAACAGTAGACCCTTACCAATGGCCTTCCGTTTCTGAGCGCTTATTATCGCCTTCTTGTCATGCCCTGATGACAGCAGGGCTGACATGGACCTTTTTGCTGTCATCTCCGCTATGATATGGAGTGGAATGATGTCAAGAATTACCTCAAGCAGAGGTTGGACGAATGTACATAGCATCCATGATACATTGCATGCCAGCCTCTGCATATTTTGTTGTGTTCCTATGTTGGATGCAGACCTGGGTAATATCAAGAACCAGTACGACTTGTAACAAGTACATTTTAAAGGAATTGTACTGGTACTGGTACTGGCATTCCCAAAATTGTCAAGTACAAGTACAAGTACAAGTAATTGAAAAATACTTGAAATTTTAACAAATACATGAAAGTATTTGAAAAGAATTAAAAGTACTTGAAAAGAATTGAAAAATGTACTTGAATATATTTTTCAATTCTTTTCAAGTACCTTCAATTACTTAGAATTGTGAAACCAATATCTAAAAGAAATAACACAAATAAATGACATTTTTATATTTCTTACATGTCGCCTGTAGTGGATATTATCCGTGCGGTTCTGTACTGTGATACAGTATTAAATTTCAGATTTCAAGTTAGAGACAATTTTTGAGACTTCAGACGATTTTGCTATTCTGTAAGTGACAGTCACAAAATCTATTACATTTCATTATTCAGAGATGTTTTTACACTTGAATGAAAATAAATAAGTATGTCGATAACAAATATTAAATTTTCTATAACATCGTCAAAAAACATAATTATCAATAAAAATAAAAATATATGTTGACTTTGTTTCATAATATTTATGAAATTTATGTAAAATTGATTTATTTGTAACCTTTTTGTGTTTAAGTTGCTTACAAAATATACAAAAAACGACAATCGATTAATTTATATGATGATCTCTATTCAGTATATTCAAAATGGCAGCAAGAGTTCTTTTTAATTGGTGACCTGCAACTATCAGGTCTCAAATTTTAGTCAATATTTTGAGACTAACGCTAGATACTGTTTAGTGAATAATAACTAGTCGCAAATTGAGACCTTACCTCAAAATGTCTCAAATAGTGACTAGAGGTTGGTTACAGAATCCCGCTAGATGTTTATACCAGCATGTAAATGTCAGAGTGGTAATTTTGACATGTGATTGTTAACATTAAATTTTGTCAACAAAACAATAACAAAACAAACGTGTTTTTGCGAAAACGAAAGTAAAATCGAATACTCAACGCGAACATTCTCGCAACCATAGTCCAGGTCTGATATTTTTTAAAATATTCATGAAATTGTGATAATAATTGTAAGAATTTAGTAATCTCTTCAAGTTTGGAAAACGATTTTTCTGCTGATGATGAAATGACCGACCCAACCTATTCGCCAGAAAGGCCGTCCAGGAAGCAGAGACTGGCGTTAGAAACACCAACAACGTCCAAAAAAACTCGCCTATCAACTGTTATAGGACCAAAATACTTGGACTGTGATACTTGGACCAAAATTTTGTTCGGACCTGGAAGAAGTTGGTTTACATGTTTTGTGATGTCTGGTATTGTTTTGCATTTGGTTTTTAGTGTTTTTGTTAGTTTTTCCAGGTGCATATAGTGTATAGTGGAAAAAAGTATAGGCACACTACATTTTGAAAAAATTTGAATATTTTCTTTTATTTTAAATTTGCTTGTTTAGTGTTTATTAATTTTTTGTAATACATCTCAACTGCTAAAAAAAAGCATAAGAAACCAAATTGCAAACTTTGTGCAAAATAAAGCAAAATTCTGCAAAGTTTCATCTAAATTTCAAACTTTTTTATTACAATTTTTAGAAACAATTGTGGTATGCAGTTTTTTAGTCCATTCAATTTATATAATATAAAAATGTGCAAGTTTGAATTTTCTGAAAAATTACGCTGATATTTTTATAAATTTTTCCGCCACTGTATGTAGATAGGTAGATAGGTAGATAGAAAATGTAGAAATATTTGGAAGCATTAACAAAGTTAAATATGTTATGTAAGAAAGTAAATAGCTTTATGATATTTTTTCTAAATATTTGTCTTCATTGCAGACGTTCGGTCTGGATAAAGTCAACTTATCCGCGAAGTGTGTTGAATGTGTTCGCGTTATAAAGAGATCCAGAGAAGTTACCTCCAATTTCGTAAAGCATTTACGAGTTCGTCATCGCGAAATACACGAAGAGTACCGATTTCTGAAGGTATTTGCACTTACATATACAGTCGTGTCCGGATATAGTGAACTAATTATTGCAAGACCTGTTTTCGATTGTTTACTATTTAGAGTACTGTATGTAAAAATTAAGATTTTCACTATATCGAGGCGTTCACTAGGCTTTAATAACATAATAAAAAAAAATTGATGTTATTTCAGACGGGTAGTCCCGGAAATCGAACTTTACAGGACGTGTTCGACAAAAATTTGGTAGACGCGATTGTCGACGCGGGTTTACCTGCCTCATTACTCGACAGGCCAAAATTTGTGAAGGCATTGACTTCATATGTGCCTGATCTTAAAGTAATGACTAGGAAAACCCTGATGACAAAATTGGAGGGTGAGTATGTCAGAATGGTTGACAAAATAAAGTCAGAGATAGGTTAGGTTAGGTTAGGTAAGACTCGAACTCCCCTGTTCGAACTTAGAGATCGGCAAACCGTTGAGTATCCAATACAAATTTACAGAGGCGCTTAGTTTCAATGCCCGTTAGATCGGTGGGATGTCTGAAGGTATGTGCCCCCAAGTGCCTCAGTCTTGATCTCCCAAAAGCAGGGCAGTCAAGAAGGAAGTGCTGGCTAGTTTCTACTGCATCTTCTTCCAAGCAGCTTCTGCATGCGGCGTCCGGTAAGATTCCCAGTCTTACAGCGTGTATGCCAATGGGGCAGTGGCATGTCAAGAGCCCCATCATTAATGAGAGGCTAGCCTTGTTGAGGGCAAAGAGATCACTAGATCTCCTTCGATCTATCTTTCGCCAAAAGGCTTTTGCGACCGCGCAGGTACTAATGCTGGCCCATCGCTGACCGAGCAGCCGCGAGGCCCAGCTATCTAGTAGTAGAACACAAGAGGATGCCGGAGCACCTACCCGTTCCCATTCTACCGATAGTGATTCTAGGGTGCCTTTCCTTGCTAGCTCATCAGCTTTGCAGTTGCCCGCAATTCCGCTGTGGCCCGGCACCCATACAAGTCTTATAATGAAAGCTCTCGCCGCCAGAGACCTTGACGCCAGACACTCTTCGACCAGCCCTGAACGCACTGTGAATGAGTTCAAGGCTAGAATCGCCGCTCTGCTATCCGAGTGAATGGTCACCTCCTTGAAGTTAGACGCTCTACTGAGCAGCATATCTGCTGCTACCTTGATGGCTGCAACCTCAGCCTGGAAAACACTGCAACAGTCGGGAAGTCTGAAGCTGGATTTTATGGAGAGCTCCCGACAGTAGACTCCTCCACCAACCTTCCCCAAAAGCTTTGATCCATCCGTAAAGAAGCTTACTGCCCCTCTCCTCCAACGGCTTCTTCCCTGCCAAACTTCCCTCGTCGGTATATGTGCAGAGAAGGAGCCACCGGAGTTCGATATGGCGACTCCATGATCCAGATGATCCGGTATGCAGTCGAAGCTTGTGAGGATATCCGAGTGTTCAGATACCCGCTCCTTTCGGAATCCATACTCCCTGAGCCTAATGGCCACCTTTGGGGCCATACACCTTCCGGCAATATCCACCAGCGTTATGTTCAGAATTGCATTAAGTGCAATGGTTGGGGTGGACCTTAGTGCACCACACATGCTGATGAGCGCAGCTCGTTGAACGCTCTCAAGTTTCTTTGCAAGTGTGGTCTTCTGTAAAGCCCTCCACCACATGTAGATTCCATAGAACATTATGGGCTTGAATATGGTGTCATAGAGCCAGAGTACCACCTTCGGTGAGAGGCCCCACCTCTTGCCAATAGCTCCTCTACAGCAGTATAGGGCAATCGATGCCTTTTTGGCTCTCTCCTCGATATTCGGCTTCCATGAAAGCTTCCTATCCAGGATGAGCCCTAAATACTTCACAGTATCCGCCGGTTGCAAGCGAATACCCCCCAATAGCGGCAACGGCGCCTCAAGGATCTTGTATCTTCTATAAACCAATTTGTTTTATTTGGATTTATGGCGAGTCCACTTTCGACCGCCCATTTTGTTACCACGCCGAGATATCCCTGCGTCAACTCATACACGGTGCTTAGAAACTTTCCGTTCACCAGAAGTGCTACATCGTCTGCATAGGCAATAACCTTGCAGCCAAGATCCTCTAGCCTTTTAAGAAGGTCGTTAACGACTAGAATCCATAGAAGAGGGGAAAGAACCCCAAGACCGTCTAGAGCAGTTACGACTGCCTCTGGCAGGACATTGTTGGTAGCTCCCTCAATATCAAGGAAGGTCCCAACTGCGAAGTCCTTAGCCTCAATTGCTTCCTCAAGCCACGACACGATAGTGTACGAGGCAGTGTCCACTGACCTTCCTTTACGATACGCATGTTGCGCTCCTGATAGATAATCCCTCGGAATGCGCCTTCTCAAATACCAGTCCAGCAGTCTCTCCAAAGTTTTTAATAAAAAAGAGGAGAGACTGATGGGCCTGAAATCCTTGGTCGTAACGTGGGAGTCCCTGCCAGGCTTCGGGATGAACGTCACTCTGACTCGTCTCCAGGCCCCCGGAATGTACACTAATCTGATGCAGTACACTAATCTGATGCAGTTTGCATAGATCGGTGCCAACCAGCCGCATGATACCTTAACAGCCTGCTGCAGCTGCGCTGGTATGATGCCGTCCGGTCCCGGGGACTTGAACGGTTTGAACGAATTGATCGCCCAAGTCAAGTGACGCTCATCTAGAAGGTCGATAAAGGCTGTGTAGTCAGCATGCAACGCTCCGAGAGATACCTCCATAGAGGACGTGTTACTAGGGAAGTGAGCATCAAGGAGCATCTGTAGAGTTTCTTCACTGCTCAGCGCCCACTTCCCATTTACATCCCTAAGATACCCCAGGGACACAGGGTTTTTCGCGAGGATTCGCCTGAATCTAGAGGACTCGTGACAGCCTTCTACTCTTTCGCAGAAGCGCTTCCACGTGATCCTCTTAGTTCTTCTTAGCCCGGACTTGTATATTGAAAGTCCTGTTTTATACAGGACCCAATCATCACGTATCCCACTCCTACGGGCCTTGTTAAATAAGCGCCTACAGGACGCCCTAATTTCCAAGAGCTCCACAGCCCACCATTGAGGTTTCCCTCTGCTCTTTGGTGTTTTCAATGGACAGGAGCTCTCCAGTGCAGTGCTGCACGCCAAGCTGAAAGCTTCGACCCACCCATCCACCACATCGGCGGTGGCCAGCGCGCCCATCCCCGGTGCGCGTGGAGAGTTTGCCGAAGCCTTCTGCGGTAGCCTTCCCAGTCCGTGTTTCTGGGATTTCTGAAAGATTTTCTAGGCGGACCCTCTCCGTCAAGACTAAGCCTGATATACCTATGATCAGAAAAGGAGTGGTCATCGAGAACCCTCCAGTTCGAGATCAGCGGAGCAATCCCGTGTGAAGCAAGGGTGAGGTCGAGGACCTCCTCCTTACCTTCGGTCACGAAGGTAGGAGAATTTCCTCTATTACAGATGCGAAGATTTTCGCTAACAATAAAATCAAAAAGCGACTCATCTCTAGTGTTGGTATCCGAGTTCCCCCAGATTGAATGCCGCGAGTTGGCGTCCGAGCCGATGATAACACCGGCACCATTCCGGGACGCTTCAGCCAAGGTCCTCCTCAGTAATGCGGGAGGCGGCTCTACCTCATCGTCGTGAGGCATGTACGCAGAGACTAGCCAGATATTCCCGGTGTCGCACTCTAGCTTTGCTGTAGCTACGTCAGCGTTGCTGAAATTAGGTAAAAGAAATACCGTTAGTTCGTTTCTGACCAGCATACAGGCTCTATTTCTACCTGCATCCTTGGCCACCAGCAGCTTATGGCTCTTCGTCTTCATTCCAGATATTCCGTTGCCAGTTAGCCACGGTTCCTGGATCAGGACCACATCGGCTTCGTCTTGCTCCAGACGAAGCAGTTTGACCATCATTGACGCCTTCCTCCTACTCCCCCGCACCTGCAGCTTGAGTGCCATCAGCCCTGGTATCCGTTAGGAGTACCTTAAGTACCACCATTTCGAAACCATAGCTGATGGCTCCCTTGGTTTTGCTGAGAGGACCGATAGACTTCGCGTTAAGCATTATCAGCGCCTGCCGATATGGTTTATCGGTTCTCTCCAGCCTTATGACCCTCCAGTCATGCGCGGGAAGTGAGGGGTTGCAGTACCTGAGGATTTCCTCGATCTCTTTCGTAGTGGATGGTTCAGCTGGCAGCCAGACGCGAGCCCTAGAGCGAAGGGGAAGATCCTCTTTGTCCACGGCCTCCAGTCTGGCCCCCTTCCAAACCTCCCCCACCAGAGAGACCGCCTTCTTATATAAAATGGCCGATCTTTCATCGGCACACCTAGTCAGCTTGTGCAGCCTATGGTGCCAACCGGCACTAACACATTTTGGGGGTGGCCCCGGGTTTTCCTTGACCACCTTGAGGAAGACCGAAGAGATAGCCGCCGCTACTCTCTTCCACTCCTCATGGGAGATAGCCCGCCAAGTACCCTTGCACCAGCACCTTTAGCGATCTCGCTGAAGGTTGGCGCCGCGCCCGTTCTCGGTTTTTTGCCAAGGGAGGTTTCTCCCTCGTGAGACCATTGTCGCTTAACCGCTGGTTCCTGCCTCTTTGCTTCGAGTCGTGATCCATCGGTCTCGCTCTCACTAAGCACCTTCTTGGCCCACTCAAGCGTGTTAGCATGCTACTCAGGTAGCTGACCAGCATGCTCACCACCGTAGCGTTCCACTATCTTTGCCGCTAATCGACGGTCCGACTTCAGCTTCCTAGCTAAAGCCCCCTTGCTAATGCCCCCTGTCGAGCCCTTCATGATTCTAGCAGAAGTTCCTCTGCTAGTGCTGGCGACTCCGCCGCGTATGAAGGTTCCACCCTTCACTACCTTATTTGCCGGCGGATCTGCGCCGGCTTCCCCATCCTGCCGCTTGATGAGGAGACTCCTACCAGGGTCTTAGTTCTATTGCTGCCTGGCGACGATTTCGTTTCGCCCGCCTGGGACAGAGGGCCCCTTCACCTCCCTTCGTCACCTTCTCGTCCGTGTATGTTGATGTGTCCATGCAATAAGGGTCCCCACTCACAAAGTTATCTCAGTGATGAGACCAAGGCGAGGGTTGACGTGCGCCCTTATGAGGCAATACGTTCAGAGCCGACCAGCGTAAAGAAGGAGTCCTCTCAACTTACGCCTACCACGCCAACTTAACGACGACGGGGGGGAACGTACTCTGAGGCCTGCCAGGGTTTTAACGGGACGGAGGCAGTTTCGACATTAGCCCGATAGCCATTTCTGACTAGGTGTCACCCCATCATACTCAGGTGCCAGAATGCCGCCACCACCAGCCCAGGGTTCTAACAGATCCAGATAAGTTTCCTATTCTAAAACAAAACAGTTCGATGCCTAAGGTCGTCTAGGGAGTTGTAAGGCCATGAAAGGTCAGAGATGGAAAATATTAATTATTTTTGTACAACCGCTGATATGGGTCGTGCACTAACCGAAGCTTCTTTGGATATACATACGTGTTAGTGGTGGACAGAAAAACTGGAGCGAAAGTCAGCTGCTTTAGCATGTAAAAGGCTCCCTGGTGTGCACTCGGCGGAAAAACTAACGAAGGTCATCACCGAAATTAACAGCTCCTTTGAACTTAATAAGTCCAACGTCGTCATGACTGTCACAGACAATTGGTCGAACTTTGTGAAGGCATTTAAGGAGCATGGAGTTCAACCCGAAGAAAAGAACGCCGACAGCGATGAAGATCTGCCTTCGTTTTCCAATGAGTGCCTGCTATCCCAACACCAGCGTTGTGCAAGTCACACATTAAGTTTGCTCGCTACAACTGATTTAGCGAAAAAATCTTTTTTAATTATTAATTAATTACACTTAGCATCACAATTTCCAGTCAACCTCCTCGAAATTAATATTTTAATGTAATAAATTTTATATAAAAATTATTTTCATCCCGTAATACGATGGGTGATGGTCGTACTATGGTGGTATCTTAGACTAATAGGTAATATAGTTTTGAACAACCGGTTTATTCAAAAATATATTTCGTTTTTTCTCCAGATATTGCAATGCTTTGTGGAAGAAGTGCAAGTGGCCGAAGTCTTGTGAAGTAATTCTCAAAAGTCTAGGTTCAGCTTTGCTTGTGCCCGTAGTAACGCGTTGGAATTCATTGTATGATGCAGTCAAACGGTTACTCGCGTATAAAGCAAAGTTGAATGATTTGTGTCAAGAATTTGACTTGGCAAAATTAACCGCAGGAGACTTCACTTATCTGGAACAATATACGCTGCTGCTGGAGCCAATTGCAAATATTCTGAATGACCTGCAGAAAGAGGTTAATGTTAAATATGGTTGTTTATTACCCAGTCTTTTGACTCTGAGTCTCTGAGACTCAACTCTGATGTTGGATCAAAGGCTGAGGAAAAGATTTGAACCATATTTTACTTTGCAATAGCTGAAGCTGTATTGACTCCAGATGTGAAGACCGACTGGATCGAGGCGTTGCAGGACACACTTCCGGATTTGACGGAAGAAAGCATCAACAACAGGGTGATTAAAAGCATTAGGGAGGCCCTAACAAAAAACAACCATGCTTTAGAAGCGATTTCTAAAAGATTGGGTTGTCCTCCAAGGCAAAGATCGAAGTATGACTTCAAACGAGCCGGTAAGAATGTATCTATTTACTTTTCTTCTGGGGTTTTACACACACAAATACCACCGCGTCAGCTCCACAAAGTGTCGATGTGAGAGCTGCGATAGCAAACCAATACCACAGTTATTTAAATGACCAATCGATGACTGATATACGTAGTACCTGGGACCGATATCCATTGCTGAAGGATGCATTTGTGAAATTCAATACCCCACTGCCATCATCGGCACCTGTTGAACGTCTTTTTTCATTTGCGGGGATACTAAATAGCCCAACTAGAGGTTCTTTGACAGACTTTTCTTTTGAAAAGTTTGTTCCAATGAAAGCAAGTTCCAAGTGGTTATGAGTGTTTTTTGTTGAATTATTGATAATTCATAATTTTGTTTTTTGGTGAATTACTGTTACTTTATATATGTATATTTTTATGTTGAATTATTGTTTATTTTTGTTGTAAATGAAATTGAATTATTCATTTGTGTTTAATTTGAAGTGCTTATTCAATATTTATTTTTAAATTTGAACAATGAATTGCATATTGTTAAATAAAAATAATGAACAATATATAAGAAATATAAAAATGTCATTTATTTGTGTTATTTCTTTTAGATATTGGTTTCAAAATTGAAAGTACTTGAAAAGAATTGAAAAGAATTGAAAATAGATTCAAGTACATTTTTCAATTCTTTTCAAATACTTTAAAATATTTGTTAAAATTTCAAGTATTTTTCAATTACTGGTACTTGTACTTATACTTGTACTTGAAAATTCTGAAAGTACTTAGTACATACTAAGTACTTCAAGATAAAAATTAAAGCATTTAAGTACGAACTAGTACCATTACTTCTCAGAATTACACAGGTCTGGTTGGATGCTGCCTGAGCCTATCAACGATTCTTGTTTTAAAAACCGCATCCACACACCTTATGATGGATGGATTTACTTGTATCCTTTCCAGTACTCCACAAATACTTGAGTGGGAGGTGTTGTCAAAAGATCCTTTTATGTCCTGAAAAGCGCATAGTATCACTTCTCCGTTTATAAAAGCATCCTATACATATGTCGTTAACCGGACTGTACAGAAGAGTGCCCGTGGATTTCGTTCAAAGGCTGTTTGTCTGATATGGTAGTCCACTTGTCTTAGTAGGAAAGAAGTAGAAATAATCGACCTATATGATTTAGCCAGAGAGTAGTTCTTTCTCTCCAAGATAAATAGTGCATTTTTCCACTTTTTGGGATATAACTACTCGCAAAGCTGTCCCTGAGTAGTTTACTAGGTGAGTCGAAATGTGCTCCTCTCCCCTCTGTAGTAAGGCTGGAAAAATATTGATAGCCATCATACCGAGTTGTTGGTGAAAATGCCTTTACTCTAACGGGCCTGGTTTATAATCAGTTGTTGGGATTACTTCATTTACGGAGAGCTTTTAGGGAAGTGTTTACAGATTTTTCACCCTGTCTTTCAGCTGGCTATGTATGTGTTATCTGGCTATTCATTCTACATAGGTACCACGGATAGTCCAC
>NC_052502.1:62049000-62078835 GCF_016617805.1 Bactrocera tryoni | reverse complement strand
CAAATATATAATGCAGACGAATCGGGACTATTTTGGAAGCTGCTACCTGACAGAACATACGTATCCTCACAAGAAAAAAATGCTCCTGGAAGAAAAACGGAAAAACAGCGTGTCACTTTTCTGGCTTGTACAAACGCAACAGGGGTGCATAAAGTTAAACTTCTTGTTATTGGAAAGGCAAAAAATCCTCGCTCTTTTAAAAATTTTGATTCTCCAAGTCGTCATGGATGGCGGCTGCCATTTTTAAACATTGGTTTCACCATTCGTCTGTACCACAGGTTAAAAAATCAGTTTTAGTGATTTCAAACTATTACATGTGTATTTCTTATTATTGTAGGTCAGGAAATTTTTAAAAGATCAAGGATTGCCCAATAAAGCTCTGCTGTTGATAGAAAATGCTCCATCTCATCCTCCCGAAAATGAATTGAGATCAGATGACGAGTTAATAACTGCAATGTTTATGCCACCTAATGTCACTCCACTCATACAGCCAATGGATCAAAATGCCATACGACTAACAAAGCTTTTCTACAGAAACAGTCTTTTGGCATCAATTGTAGCCACAGGGACTGATGTTATTGAAGCCCTAAAGAAATTGACGTTAAGAGACGTTATTGGCTATTTAGATTTAGCTTGGCAACGTCTTGAAAAGAAAACAATAGCAAAATGCTGGACGAACATTTTAAGCTCTATAGAAGATGAAAAAGACTGTGATGAGGATATTCCATTAGCTACTTTGAGAGAAAGGATTTGTTTACCAATTAACAGCCAACAAGAACGCACAATAGAACTGCTTCATTCAATTAATCCAGAGGTTTGAACCTTTTCTTCCATCCAATAACTCATTTGATTTAAATTGTGTATTTGCAGGTTAGTTTTTCAATTGCTGATATCAATGAATGGACTGAAGATTTTCCTAACTCAACCGAAACGAACGAGGTTTTAACTAGTGATGAAAGTGAAAGCGAGGATAGTAATCTGGAAAGACCACATACAAGAATAGAGCCTAGTGAAGCAATCAACATTTTTAATAAAGCCTTGGAATGGGCGGAAGATGAAAATATAAGCCCAACAGATAACAGCGTACTTAAACGTCTCCGCGAAAAAGCCGTGCTCAGCAATTTGCAAAAAACGAAAATCCAAAAAAAAGAACCCATTTTTTCCAATAATTTCAATGAGTATTTTTTTCTTAACAAAACCTAAACATATAAATTACATGTTTTTGCAATCTGAAATAAAATAAAAATTAATGAATTTGAGTTAAAACACATGTTTAATTTATTTGAAAAATTTTAAAAATTATACCTTCGAAAACGTGAACAACCTCGCAAACGGTTATTGCCTACTGAACTGTGGAAATGAAAAATAAATTTGGTTGAACTTGTGAAGATATTTTTTTCACGGAATTTCGAAACAAGAAAATCGATTTTAACATAATACCTGGTGCCTTCCGAAAAACGGAAACGAGCTAACTTAGGTGTAAGCTCGATGTTCTTCCAACTTGTAACTTTTCGACGTTATTGGAGCTGTGACAAAGCTCACCATTTGGAAAAACTCCATAATCTTATTTGTAGGTGTAAAGTAGATTTTTTGGAAACACATTTATTCAAGCTTATTTACTTTTTCGTGTTATTGGAGTTTAAATAAAACAATACAAATACCGGCTTTTCATTTTGAAAAATTTCACAATCTTATATTTTGTTTCAAAATCGATTTTTTTGTTACTTTTATATACACAATGAGCATTTCGATACCGATATGCGTAAAAACACTAACCGTCAGAAATTTGAAGGTATCGTTGGAAAGAAGAAGCCCTCCTGATTAAAAAATATATAGGGTTATAGGTACAGCAGATATTCGACCTCAAAATTTCCCAAAATTCGATTATTTAAAGAATCATTTCACCACATTAAACACACTTTACTCATACATTTTCTAATTCAAATTAAATAAATTAAACCATAAACATTTAAATAAAATCCATATTTTACACTTTTGGCAGGTTTTTTACATAAGAAACCCTTATTGTAAATTTTTTTTTTTTTTTTTTTATTTTTATAAAAGCTTACATAATAATACAATTATTATACAAACTTAAGAAAATACGCAGCACTAGCATCATGGGCTATCGGCCGACTGGTTATGTTATATGCGTCGAAGAAGGTCGCTGTCTTTCAAAAAGTTGTAGATTTTCGAAATGTTGTTGCTTGAGGGATCCATCAATAAAATTATGGGATCAGTATTATTGAAGTTTGACAGTCTATGAGTTTGAAGTGCTGGACAATGTTGCAGAAGATGCAATAGATTTAAATCTGAATCACAAAATGGGCATTGGTTGATCTGAGTGCCATTTAGTATGTGAGCGTGTGTGATAATGGAGTGGCCAATGCGAAGTCTGATATATGGAATGATATAATTAGATGAAAGCGATGACGGAAAGGATGGTTTGATACGATTTGAATTTATTCTAGAGTAGTGGTGTCTGTAATTCATCCAATCAAGCGCCAATTTAGTAGATCTTTGTTGAATAATAAGCCGTTTTATATCACTCTTAACAAACAAGGCAGATGTAGTTGTTGGAGTGATGCACACCTCCTTAGCCACCGAGTCCGCAAAAGTATTTCCAATGATTCCAGAGTGACCGGGTATCCACATTATTTTTAGTCTATGTGCCAACGAAAACAACAGCGATCTAATGCCAATAATGACGTCATTGTAGTTACTGCGGTTTTTAAAGCTTGAAAACACGATAGACTATCTGTACAGATGATGAATTTACCAAGGTTTTGTTGGGCATACTGGACAGCTTTGAGAATACCCGTAGCTTCAGCGGTAAAAATTGAACAAAATGGAAATAATAAACCATACGACATTCTTTGTTGGTTATCATCAACTACAGCAAAAGATGTATGCGACGATTTGGAGCCATCAGTATATATAAACTGCCAACCAAAAGATTTGAAGTGCGCAGATAATTCCAAAAATCGAGATTTATACACAGTGCTTGGAGTGATGGATTTGCGAAGAAAAGTAAGATCACTAATGAAAGAAGATTCATTTACTTTCCACGGTGGAATATATTTACTGCAAGGCAGCAATATTTTAAGCGGCAACTCATTGGTTTTAGCAAACAAAGCACTTTTAAAAATAGAAGACGGTATTTTAGGAGACCTCTTTCTGCAAAGTGATGATTGAAAGTCCTTTTTTATAGTAGAGTTCGTGCTGAGTATGAGTTTTGAATAAAGCTTATTTAAGCTATCTTCCACTGCATCTTTTAGAGAAGGTAGGCCAGCTTCCGTCAGTATGTTTTTAATTGGCGATGTTGGAAACACTCGAAGAGAACAACGAACTGAAGAATGATAGGGCGCAGCAAGCATCTTTAGATGATTCTTAGAATGATGTCCATAAATTTCCAAGCCATAATTAATTACAGATGAGATGAGGGCTTTAGTGACGTTGACCAAGTAAAGCCGAGCCGATGAGTGAGCGCTTACATGAGAGGTATTTAATAATATTTAAATTAACAAAAAGTCTTTTTCTTATATACTGACAATGTTTCTTAAATGTATACTTAGAGTCTAATACAATACCAAGGAACTTAATACTATCTGTACACAAAATGTTTGTATTATCAAATGTGAGCGTTGGGATAGTACATTGATGTTTTTTACAAATATGAAAAAGTTTCGATTTAGGAAAAGATATTGATGTGCCTGAAGTAGAGGACCAACGAGAAAGACGCAATAAAATTTCAGAGAAAGTAATTGTTACTGAAGTCAAATTTGAAGTTTTTGAGAATAAAATTAAATCATCAGCATAAATCTGATGCCGGATAGTAACAAAATCTGATAGAATGGTACTGATTTCATCAAATGCAATAGTAAATAGGATCACCGAGAGCGGTGACCCTTGTGGGGTACCATTATCTAATGGTAGAACAGAGGATGAAACATTGGATATGATAACACTTAATTTACGGTTGGATAGGAAAGATTTGACAAAGTTAAAAATACGAGAACCCACTCTCCACCTACTAAGCTGTCTTAACACTACATGAATCCCAATCCTGTCAAATGCTTTTAGGAAATCTAAAGAAAGAATAGAAACATGATTTTTGTGGGACAGAGTATCAGAGATAAAGTGATCAAGGTGCAGGAGAGCATCCAACGTACCCTGCCCCCTCTTGAACGCAACTTGGTTGTGCGAAATGAGATTATTAGATTGAGCATACCAGGCGAGTCTAGTAGCAATAATCTTTTCAATCAATTTACCAAGGCAAGGAAGAAGGGAAATGGGACGATGACTGCTGACCACACCAGGAGGTTTACCAGGTTTTAAAATAGGAATAATCGCGCTAGTCTTCCAGAGGACAGGGTAGCTGCCACTGAGAAAAATACTATTGTAAAGTTTGACTAGACGGGATATAAGGAATGGAGGAAGGTGCTTGATGATAAGGTAAGAGATTTTATCAATGCCAGGAGTTTTGCCCTTGACTGACGAGAGGGCTAAATTAAAATCAAGTTCAGGAAAAATCAGAAGAGAAATTGGAGTCCAAAGAAATATTGGAAAAGTGGGTGGCAAACTCTAAGGCTATATCTTTGGGATATAGGAGAGTGCCCCGAGGAGTATTTAAATAAGTGATAGGAGAAGAAGGTGATAAACCAGCCAGTCTTTTCATATCAGTCCAGATTTTTCTAGAATCCGAAGAAGAAGTGATATTATTCGTAAATTCTTGGAAACAATGAACCTTAGCAGCCTTAGCTTTATGGCGAAAAAGTGCATTGGATTTTTTGTAAGCTATTAAGTTTGCACTAGAACGTAAACGTTTAAATTGATGCCATGCGATCTGTTTCAGATTTCTTAGTGCAGAAAGCTCATTATTCCACCAAAGAGGAGCAAGCTTGACTGGTTTAGAAGAAGAAAGGGGAAAAGAATAGTTAGAAGCAGAACGTATAATTTTTTGGATTCTAGAAGCCTCTTGATTTATATTGGAAGAAAAGGGGAAATAACGTGAATGCGAAAAACAGGCTTCTTCAAACCTATCCCAATCAGCCGAATCAGTTTTAAACCGAATCCTGGGCTTAAAAAATGAATGAGGGCGAGAAGTAGATATTTTGGAAAGGATGGGAAAATGATCACTGCCATGGAGATCATCAATACAACACCAGGATATTTTTGAGGAGAGGGAGGCAGAACATATGGAAAGATCAATATTAGTGAAGGTAGAGTGAGTGGAAAAATGGGTGGGGGAACCATCATTTAAAACAATGCAGTTGGATCTTAGTAAGGCATCCTCAATGCTACGTCCCTTGGAGTTAGCCGAAGCAGAGCCCCAAAGGGGACTCCAAGCATTGAAGTCACCACACAAGATAAAAGGATTTGAACCGGAAGGAATAAGATTTAAAAATTCAGTAGTAGAAAATGATTGATCAGGAGGGGAATAAGCACAGATGATTGAAATTTTATAGGGGGCGAGGATCTCAATAGCTACAGAAGAAAAAATTGAAAGGGGTATGGGAAGTAATACGTGAGGTAGATTTCTTTTAACTAGGATGGCAACTCCCTGCTTGTTGGTGGTGTTATGTGGGAGATTAATAAAATATCCCACATAAGCCCTAGGGGTAAAAGCTGAGGCATTATAAGATAGGTGAGTTTCATTCAACAGGATAATAGATGGATTGTACGATCCCATAAGTAACTCTAAGTTAATATAATTATTAACATAACCGTTAATGTTCCATTGAAGAAGTGTAATCATATCATATGTAAACTTATAAAAGAAAAAAGTTAAGCTACGAATATTTTATTTAAACTAAATGTCTTCATTGTAAGAAGGAAAATTGGGTAATGCAAGAGGATCTTGAGCAGGAGAGGGTGGGGAGGGTGTGATAGGACAGGAGGAAAGGATATTGAGAGGAGAGTAAAGAGATGGATAAAGGGGAAAAGAGAGGGGAAGGAGAAGTGACAGAAGAGGAGGTAGGATGGGTTGGAAGGGATTGTTTAGATGAATTGATGTCTGTAGTTGTTGTTAGATTAGTTTTGGTAGGATTGTTGGATTTGTTATTAGGTGTTGTTTCATTATTGATTTGATTAGTATTGTTAGAAATTTTAGCTATAGAGGCAAAAGAGTTTGCATTAGAAGTTGTATGAGAAAATTGAATTTTATACTTGGTAACAGCTTCACGCATACTACATTTATAAATAGTTTTAATTTTTAATATTTCTTTGGATTGTTGATATTTAGGGCAAGTATTAGATGATGCCGGGTGGTCGCCCGAGCAATTTGCACACATTATTCTCTTACATTCAGTAGGTGGGGTATGATCGGAAGGGAGGTTGCATGAGACACAAGAAGGTGAATTACGGCAGTATTTTGCTGTGTGGCCAATTAATTGACATTGCTTACAACGCATAGGATTAGGGTAATACGGACGGACAGTGAGGTTCCTCCAGGCAACATCAATTCTTTCAGGAAGTTTGTATTTATCAAAAGCTAATAAAACTACACCCGTAGGATTACGGGAGCCGTCAGCAATTCGTGAAAACTTATGTACAGCAGAAACACCCTGCTCCTTAAGACCATCAACAATACCTTCTTCTGATAAGTTATTCAGGAATGGGGCGTATATGGTGCCTTTAACCGTATTCAAAGTATTATGAAGCTTGACATTGATATGACCTCCGCCAGGTAAAATTTTTGCAGAAAGAAATTTGCTAGCTGTTTTGTTGTTATTTACAAAGAGCAGTAGGCTACCATCACGTAGCTCAGTAACTTTACTTACTTCCTTACTGATTGCTTGAATACCTTTATACGTAGCGAAGCATGATGACGAATTAAGTGGCTTGTTGTCGTCCAACGATGACATGACCAAAAATTTTGGATCATCCGTGTTTGAGACTGGTAATTCTGGAAATTGGTCTAACGGGATCGGATTAGGTTTTTTTCTTTTCTTTTTCATTATTGGAGATAATAAGGAAAACCTATTATCCCCTAATTTGGTGGCCCCAGGGGCCATAGTAAACGCGAATTTTAGTTTAACAAATTAAGAAATTAAGTGATTGAAAAGATATAAAACGATAAAAAAATTAATTCACAAACAAAGAACGAGCGTAATATAAACGCAGAACAAACCGTTATACCGTTTTAACAAACTCAATAAGCACAGAGCGAAAAGCAACCGGTTACGATGACAGTTCGACGGTGAATGAAAGAATTATTATTATGCACTTTTTATACACTTACACGAGAGAACGTGTATTATAGAGAAGGTTTATGCAGAGAACTTAAAACATAGAGAAGGTGCAGGTTCGACAGCGAACATTTGTTAGAATTGAAGTAAGGAATTCACCTCACAACCACAGAATTCACGCTGTGAAATGTTAACATTGTTTACAGTTCTCTCACATATTCAACCAGTGACTATGAAGAGAAAGAAAATATACTTATGTACGGCAAATGATGCCGTAGCATATATGCGCAATCAGGGAATATTGAAGAAAAATAAGTTCTTTGATATTCCATTTTTAACAGCGAAAAATGTGTACAAATACAGCTCTCTCACATACTCAAGAATATGAAGAGACATACATACCCCCAACAACAGCATTGTGATATTTTCATGCTTAAATTTTTCCTTTCAACCAGGGAATCGCAATGTAAGTAAATATGTATGCTTTTGCGTTTTGCCGTCGGCATTTCCATATTGGCATGTAAAAATAATTATAATATGAGTATAATTGTGTATGAATGCATGCATAGTAATATTTACAGTCAATTTGGACTTGCATATTTAATAACTTTATTTGATTTTTACATAATATACCATACTAATAAACATTTTTGTATTATATTTCTTACTAATATAAATTAAATTTATCACAACAATATATACACATGTATGTACATATGTACGTCTTCTATTATATTAATCTTATGTCTCTGCACCTGCTCATATGAATGTATGTATAAACATGTGCGCGTTCAGAAATTCAAATCGCAATTTTATCACTTATCAATATACCTTATTATATACTATGTTCGGACCGACAACGAAAACATGTTTTCGTGGGAAAAACTGGTTTTCGCACGAAAACTTGTGTTTTCGTCCATCTAAAATCTGTCAAACGAAAACACAGTTTTCGCTGAAAACTACTTGAAAACTTACATTCCACTAATTATAATCGGTGCCTGCCCTGTTTTTGGAAGACATATTTTGCCGGCCCTAAATTGTCCCCTGCAAGACGGGTAGCTGTTAGCAAACGTGTAAGCGGCTTGTTATTGTTCACTTTTGCATTCGTTAAAATATTTGTTACTTTTGTTCAGAGAGTGGGAAAAAAGTAACACATAGCTATTTGATGTTCAATTGTTATCTCGCTCTAACCAATGGCAAATATCGCATGCTGCCTTGTTCTAACAGAATACATGCATTTGTTAGCAAATCTCTTCACAGTATGTTACGGGTAACAAATTCTTTTGTTAGCGCATTAGCTTACCTATGTGTTATGGATAACAAAAAGTATTTGTTAACCGAATATCTGTTAGTGTTATTATTTTCGTTATCAGTTTGTTACCTATAACATATAAGCATGTTAGCAAGAACAAGCAGTAACAAGATTATCTGTTACCCATTTGTTACTTCTAGCAAATTCAATTCTTTTAAATAAAATTCAGTTTTTTTATTATTTCGCTTTATTTAATAATAACATCAAAATAATCAAATATTTACTTAAACTAATAGCGAGCTCCACGTAATGCTCGTCCTCCAAGTCACCGATGATGCGGCTAATTGAATGGTGCGTCTTTGTTATACGCATCCAAACGCTCCAACTGATTTCCGTAATATTAAAAATTTTAATTACACACACGACATTCAATTCACAATGCTTACCTTTTTCTCGTTGTTAATCTTTTTCGTTTACTCTATATAAAAGAAATTAATAACATATATAGTATAAATGGATATAAGAAATTAATTATAAAATATCAAATAATGAAATAACGAACTTACCTCTTTAAAAACCAAAATAAACTGCGCTTTTCGTTTTCTTCTTCTTGAAAAATTGGGCATTCGTCTCTCCTATTCTAGCAAGTTAATATTACAATATGTTTAGAATGTCGATAGTTTTTCTCTATCTTACTATGTATTTTCCCATTCAATTGAAAATTCCAGAAAATGTAACAGTGTTAGTGAACAGCTAAAAATGTTTCAATGTGTTTGTGCAATCTGTTACCTCCGTCTTGCAGGGTCACTTGATATTTGTTTACATTCCATATACAAAAACAGCTGTCGCTTGATGTGGTGAACACATAGAGGGCGACAGACTGCAAACTACATCTGTCAAATATTAAAATACACACGTTCTTAAGGGCAGTGTTATTTTGACAGCTGCACGACTACACGACTGCAGGCCGACAGTTGTCGTTCTCGCTAACTTCAATATCCTCCTATTTTTGCCAACGACAGTAGGACGACAGTAGAGTTGACAGTAGAATGGAAGATAGAAAGAGGAGGTAGAGTGGTGATGCCACTAATATGTAAAATGTAAAATTATTCACAGCTCTAACAAACTTGACGTTATTTTACAAATAAAAGCATAAAATAGCTATATTATAGCTCTATTATATCATTTGTAATAACAATTGATAATTTAAAGCAAAAATATTTACCTATTTACTTATTTTTTGCATAAAAAATTTCATTTTGAACAAAATATTAAAATTTCCATGAAGTGAAAGGAATTAGTATGGCCACAACGAAATTGTGTACATACAAAATGGACAACTGCGTTGTTTTGTGTACATGCCGGCCATTGTGTTGTTGTTGCTTCTCAAAATGTACATGTAGTAAGATGAACAACGACGTTTTCAGTTCACTGTCGTGCTGCTGCAGTCTGTCGCAGTCATTGTGTTTACACTTTCATATTCTCATATTAGGGGCATTCTCTTGCTCTTGCAAAACCTTGCACGGTGCAGAAATTGCAGAATTTTCCTCTTGGTGCAACGCCACAACAACAAACGCACGCAAAAAATTATTTGCAATGGCTATAAATATGTCGGACCAAAACCCACGTTTATTTTCGTGCCGCCATATATCACTAGATTCTACAATGGGTGCTCTCTTGGCCTTGGATATTTCGGTATAGGAATTTTGCATTTTGTGTCATCGTGCAATCTTGCAAGAGCAAGAGAATGTCGATATTGATAGTTGTCAGTGAAAACTCATCGAAAACACACATTGTCGGTCCGAACGACTTAGATTCCACGACATACAAATGTATTCTCAAAATGTTTTCAATGTCGGTCCGAACATAGTATTACATGTGCGCGCATTGATCTGTATGTTCATACATTCATATATACTTATATGTACATATATTTGTATATCGTCACCTAAAATGCAAAATAACGTAACAACATTTTCGAAAATTTACAGTGGCGTGAATGAAACACGAAACAAAACGGAACAAGAGTGAAAAAAATTTAATATTGGTTTAAACTGGTTCATATATGACCGCAGAACCTGAAAATGTTGGACATATGTATGTAATATTATGTATGTAATTTGAAGTAGTGAATCGAAATCAATAGGATACTCAATTTCGATTTTTTTGATGATACGTTAATTTGCATTTTAGGTGACGATATGTAGGAGGATAGAGTCATGTGTAGAAGTTCACGCAAGTGAGGAAGGTTCTCTAATCGCCATTCACTTGGGAGTGGCCAGAAACGATTCTTTTGCACATGGCTCAAGCAGCTCACAACTTCCGGTCTTTGACCAAGTATCGTCTGGGTAGCTTAAGAACATCCGTTTGAAGGCGAGCTAAAGTGAGAAGGCGAAACACCCCCTACATAGGGTTGTGCGCTGGTTTTGGGGCCCGACACGTAGAACCCCCAAAGGTGATCTAGTCACCGATGCCCAGAGCATACTTAAATTATGGAGGGAACACTTCTCCAGCCTGCTGAATGGCAGTGAACGCACAACGCCGGGAGAAGGCGAACCCGATTCCCCAGTCGATGACGATGGAGCAGACGTTCCATTGCCCGACCACGAAGAAGTTCGAATAGCAATTACCCGCCTGAAGAACAACAAAGCGGCGGGGGCCGATGGATTACCGACCGAGCTATTCAAACACGGCGGCGAAGAACTGATAAGGAGTATGCATCAGCTTCTTTGTAAAATATGGTCGGACGAAAGCATGCCCAACGATTGGAATTTAAGTGTGCTCTGCCTAATCCATAAAAAAGGAGACCCCACAATCTGCGCCAACTACCGTGGGATAAGCCTCCTCAACATCGTATATAAGGTTATATCGAGCGTATTGTGTGAAAGATTAAAGCCCACCGTCAACAAACTGATTGGACCTTATCAGTGTGGCTTTAGACCTGACAAATCAACAACCGACCAGATATTCCCCATGCGCCAAATCTTGGAAAAGAGCCGTGAAAGGAGAATCGACACATACCACCTCTTCGTCGATTTCAAAGCTGCTTTCGACAGCACGAAAAGGAGCTGCCTTTATGCCGCGAATTTGGTATCCCCGCAAAACTAATACGGCTGTGTAAGCTGACGTTAAGCAACACCAGAAGCTCTGTCAGGATCGGGAAGGACCTCTCCGAGCCATTCGATACCAAACGAGGTTTCAGACAAGGCTACTCCCTATTGTGCGACTTCTTCAACGTGCTGCTGGAGGTGCTACTTCGGACTGAGTAGTCAATTGAAAAGTAAAGTCCTCTCTCGACGAACAAAAGCTAAACTCTCTAAGTCGCTCATAATTCCCGCCCTGCTGTATGGTGCAGAGGTTTGGACGATGATAGCAACTGATGAGTCGACGTTACGAGTTTTCAAGAGAAAGGTTCTGCGAAAGATTTATGGTCCTTTGCGCATTGGCCACGGCGAATATCGCATTTGATGGAACGATGAGCTGTACGAGATATACGACAACATTGACATAGTTCAGCGAATTAAAAGACAGCAGCTACGCTGGCTAGGTCATGTTGTCCGTATGGACGAAAATACTCCAGCTCTGCAAGTATTCGACGCAGTACCCGCCGGGGGAAGCAGAGGAAGAGGAAGACCACCACTCCGTTGGAAGGGCCAAGTGGAGAAGGACCTGGCTTCGCTTGGAATATCGAATTGGCACCACGTAGCGAAAAGAAGAAACGACTGGCGCACTGTTGTTAACTCGGCTATAATCGCGTAAGCGGTGTCTACGCCAATTAAGAAGAAGAAGAAGATATTTGTATACATTACAGCACAAATAATGCATAAGCATACAAACATATGTACATATGCGTACACATGTGAATATATCACCAACAAAAATTGGAGGATTGTTCTACAAAAACAACAATTGTCTCAAATAGCAGAAGCATCACAAGTCAATATGGCAGCGAAATTGACGAATAGTAAATTTTGCAACAAAAACGATTTCATTCAAAAACGCAGGCGCATATTCCACAAGCGACCGCGCTTCATTCATAAAAACAGACGCCGTGACATCTCCCCGAGCATGCATTTGCGTATAAGCGACTTTTCGCGGTGATGGCAAAAGCTAAAAATCATAAATTGAACAACTTTCTGGTGTTTGTTCTAAGAAAGAAGTGAGAAAAGTGGCAACATAGCTGTTGTCGATTTATAATATTTGTCAATTCTAAAATATTTTTCCGTGGCTCGCAAAAATCAGCGTCGATGTGTATGCAAGCTCATACAAAAACATACATATTTACGTTAGCTTGTAGGCGAAGCTGTTCGAGCAGCAAGGGAAGCGGTAACAATCGGCGGCCATTCGTTTATTTTTTTCGGCACAGCTTGGATTTTCTACCAGCAACACAATGTTGTGACGCTTTGTCGTCGCGTCAGTGCTTCGACAGATTGACTCTTTGATAAAACGTCAGTTTCGGCCATTGGTTGACCGTGACAACGGAAATGCGTGCGGCATTTGTTATTCCCTTATGAATGTTTGTACATATGTGGCTCGTATTTGCTTCGTAAACATACAGACAAATGTGCCAAAGAAATAATATATGTATATGTCATAGAAATTCTATTGGTACAAATGTAGATATGATAAGGGAATAGTGGGAATAGACATATGTGAAGGTCATCAATTTTTTTTGAAGAAATAAAAAGAATGACCCAAGACGTGTTTAAATGAGCACATTTGAGTACATTTGGCACATCTTCATTTTGTAATGTCGAAATTAATATAATTTTTGAAATAATAATTTATTTAAAATTATTTTTTATTTAATTTTCCCCGAATTTGTAAAAAAAAATAAAATTTATACCATTTTTCGGAAAAAATGGTTCATATGATACATAATAATCACGCATATGTGACACAGATAATGCTTTTTTACATTCTCTGTGTAATTTGTATATTTTTCTTCAAAGCATTTTTCTTTACTCATTCTCGCATGAATTCAGTCGTTTTACATATATTTTTGCCATTGAACGTGCTCATTTCTGCTAAATAGCAGCGAGAATGGTGAATTCCTTAACTACAATTCTATCAGCTCTGTTAGCTGCTGAATTTGCACTTTCTCTATGGTTTAAGTCAGTGGCGTAGCTACAACTTCGGGCGCCCGGTGCCAAGGATGTTTTGCCGCCCCCCTTTATCTACCTACCTACAAGTTTCATGAGGTGGTTCGAACAAAAGTGAATTTTTACAAAATATCTTCGATATTAAGTATATAAAATTTAGGAACTAGAGGCCACGCAAATTCGGAAGTTCTAAAATTCTCACGATACGGTTTTTGAGGAAATTGATAGTAAATGTACAAGACATCTTATAAAAAGCCATAGAAAAAACCCATTTTCGCCCTATATCTTGTACATTTTTGACACAATTTGCAGGAATTTTTGCCTGAATTGGAGTTTTTAAATACCATTTTTGAAAATTTGGAGAAATAAAAGTATTTGTTAAATTCAAAGCATAGGGTAACTGTGAGAGTGACACGTCGCTAGACAAAGCTAGAAAATTGCATCTTTATGCATTCTATCACTATTTTTAAGAAAGATATAAGACAGTGGCTACGCCACTGCTTTAAGTTCTCTGATTCAATTTGCACCTTCTGTATGTTTAAAGTTCTCTGCTCTAACAGCTTCGCCAACAAACTCGAGTAAATATGTATGAATATATACGTATGAGCCTACATACATATCGACGCAGACATATATTATAAATGGACAACTGCTATGTTGCCACTTTTGTCACTTCTTCTGTGTTTTGCGGGTTTGCGCGATTGACACTTTTCCCTTCCAGAAAAATATCAGAAATTGTTCAATTTATGATTTTTAGCCTTTGCCATCGTCGCGAAAAGACGCTTGTAGGCAAGGGCATGCTCGGGGAGATGGCACCATGTGCTTTTATGAATGAAGCGAGTTTGCCGGTTGAAAGTGCGCTTGCGTTCAAGAATGAAAATGTTGAAGTTAAGTGTTTTTCTACAAATTTTGGCATCGACTATTTGGCTGCCTTTTGACTTGTGACGCCGCTGATGCTATTTGAAACCATTGGTGTTTTTGTAGAACAATATTTGTAATTTTTGCGGGTGACATATCTACATGTGAACGCATATAAGTTTGTGTGTTGTGTATGCATTATTTGTGTGCGAATGTCATACGCACATATTTATGTACATTTATCACTATTGTAATATATTTAAATTCTTTAATATATTATTATAGTTTGTACATATGTAAAGAAGTATACACATAAGTATGAATATATCAAATACAAGAAATAATTAAAAATAGGTCTTATGTTCAGATTAACTACGAATATTGCTTTGGAAAATTAATTTAATTCAAATGTATTAAAAGTATAAAAATGTAAGCAAAAGAGCTAATATACGACTGTAATAGCAATATATAGTTCTGAGCATAATTTTTATTCCATGTTCAGCTCTGTTCAAGCGCAACTGTTAAGATTTCTCCTGCTGAGCTGGCAATGGTTAAACTCCCTCATCTCGACCGAGTTAGCCAAAAATATTTTTACGTTCTCCGCGCCGTGAACCTTCTCTATGATAACCTTTCTCTGGGCCAGTTTTACGATATTTTATTTTTCGAAGGGGTACTGTTTTGGATGAGCGTGTTGCACCACAGAAAATTACTAGCTGCTTTCCCCAAAGTTTACATCGGGGCACGAAAATAACGGAATTAAACATTTTCAGTGTAAAATGAGAACGATTATGCTAATTTCAATGTTTAAATATGTACGCTTACAAATTCCTATATTTAAAATGCGCAAACGACTCTCTATATAATTTATAGATAGCACTTCATATATACATACCTACAAATTAAATTATTTCTTGACGAATTTCTTAACATCTTTTGAATCATATAATAAAAACATGTTTGTATTATTACCTAAATGATTAATTAATTTAGGTTGGATAAGTTATATACTTATATATGTATGTATTTATTTGCTGGGAATTAAAAATTTTGATAACATATTAACAGACCAAGCTGTCACGCATGTTCACGTCTGAATGGAATTGTGTGTGCTTGTAAATAAATTTGAAACAGCGATCCGCATGATGTTTGTAAATTTGTCTACACACAACTTTGTATGTAAACATGTACTTTTATTGTTTCATGCGAAATCTCCATTGTCACGGACAACCAATGGCCGAAGCTCTCGTTTCGTCAAAGAGTCTAGTGCTGAACACATAGAGCGCGACATGACATGGCAGCACGACAGTGAACTGTAAAGCGACATAATAGCCGAAACAGCCAAAAACGTAAACCCGTGGCCCATGTCAGCTGATACGACCTATCTTATGGGAGTGCAATGCAGGAATGTAGGAATCCACGGCATTTGGATTTTTGCCGTACAAACGTGTCAGCTCTCTCACAACGCAGGGTTGTCAGTTTCGATATACTGTAGTAATTATAAAAGTTGTCTTCAATATGTTTGAAATTTTCTTAAACTGACTCAAAATCAGAGTCGAATGCTATTATTTATAAAAATATAAACTATTTTTAATAGTTTGTTTTCAGGGGGTCACGGGCTCAACTTTTGACACATTTGGCTCGCTAAGGAAGGCAAAGGAAGGAAGGGAGTAGCGTTTTTGGCTGTTTCGGGTAATAGCTGTCCATTTTGCGTGTACACGATTTCGTTGTGGCCATACTAATACCTTTCGCTTGAATGAAATTTTAATATTTTGTTCAAAGTGAAATTTTTTATGCAAAAAATAAGTAAATAGGTAAATTTATTTCTTTTAAATTATCAATTGTTATTACAAATGACATAACAGAGCTATATTATGCTTTTATTTGTAAAATAACGTCAGGTTGGTTAGAGCTTTGAATAATTTTACATGTTACATATTAGTGGCATCACTCCTCTCTACTGTCAACTCTACTGTCTCTACTGTCACCTGCAAATATAAAAATATATTGGAGTTAGCGAGAGCGACAACTGACGGCCTGCAGTCGTGTAGTCGTGCAGCTGTCTAAATAACTGTGTCCTTAAGAACATGTGTATTTTAATATTTGAAAGATGTCGCTTGCAGTCTGTCGCACTCTATGTGTTCAGCACTTCAATGTGTCAAAGGACTGACGCGACAACAAAGCGTCACAACTTTGTGTTGTTGGTAGAAAATCCGAGCTGTGCCGAAAGACACAAACAAACGAACGCCGATTGTCACCGCTTCCCTTGTAATGTAAAAGGTCTGCGAAAAACTCATAGTGGCACACAAATAGGACAAGATGCCAAGGCCGCACTCAAACTGGGAAAAATAAAAATTGGGCGGTCAATCTGTCGCCTTCGAGAATATTCGCCTATTTCCAGATGCTATAAGTGTTTCCATCTGGGTCACGTGGCGCGTAATTGCTGAAGTTCGACAGACAGATCTTCTCAAAGCACACGTTGTGGAGCAGCGGGACATTTAACAAAGGTATGCACAAACGTTCCGAGCTGCATGCTCTGCAATGGGAACACTCAGTATTGAGCATGACTTGTCCCAAGTACCTGGAGATGATGAAGTCTCTAAGAAAATGAGGATAACAGTTAAACTTAAATCATTGCGCAGCAGCAAAGGATTTGCCAGATCAGACAATTACAGAAGAGTACATTGATGTCGCCCTACTAAGTGAGCAACTCCAGCGTCCGGAAAGCACATGGATTACAGGCAAAAACGGCAAGGCAGCAAAATGGTCCTGCAAAGGACAACCTTTTAATACCAGCTCCAGAGAAACTGTTTTAAATGGGCGAATATACAGAGGATATATTTTGTAAATTGCTATGCTCGTCCCATCGCAGCAATTACAGAATTAGAAGGTTTCCTCTTAAGACTGACTTTAGAAATCAGAGGCAAAACACCAATTGTAGTAGCGGGTGATTTTAATGCATGGTCAACTGCATGGGGCAGCCTAAGTCAAACAAACCTAACAATAATAAACAGTGGAAGGCAAAACACGTACCGAAAAGGAAACAAAGGATCCATAATTGACATTATGTTAGCGAGTGATTCGCTCAGCAGGCACTTTAAGTGGGCAGTGTCAAATATATACATACACAAAAAGTGATCATATGACGATTACAGCTCAAATTTCGTGCATCCGAGAGCCGGAACTCCTCAGCAGAAACACTTCCCGAAAGCGAAGATGGAAGCAACAGGAGTTCGATGCAGACCTGTTTGAGCTAGCCTGGAGTGCATCAAGAGCATCAGATGACGACGCCGCCCACCTGGTATCTACAGTGCGAAAGGAACTGGTCGCAGCATGCGATGCGACAATGTGTAGACATCACAACAAGCGGCGGGCGGTATATTAGTGGAATGAATAAATTGCCTCTCTGAGAAAGCTTTGTTACTCAGCTAGACGTCGTCTGCAGTGTAGCCATAATGAAACGAACGAAAATCGACTTAGAGAAGAATTTAAAAGCTACAAAAAGCTCCTGAAGTTGCCAATTACCCAGAGAAAAAAATCATGTTTTGAGAAGCTCTGTGAAGAAGCAAACATTGAACCGTGGGGAACCGCTTACAAAATCTGTGTGTCCTGATTTAAAAATAAGCAGCAGCAACCTAAAGAGGCATCTTTTATGGGAAAAGACGTCGAAACACTATTCCCGAAACACGACCAGATTTCCTATGCCAAGCGACGAAACAAAGCGGCAGAGTCACCATAGCAATGCCAAGAGTCTGGATTAGACGGCATCCCTAAAATAGCCCTGAAGGAAGCTATAATCTCAAAACCTCAACTGTTTGCTAAAATGTACATCGCTTGTATGAAGGAAGAGGTGTTCCCCGACTCGTGGAAAGTACCCAAAAGCAAATAAACCACCTGAAGAACCTGCATCGTACCAACCTTTTTGTATGCTCGACACAATGGGGAAAGTGTACGAAAATATAATACCAAACCGCTTGGAGTTAGCAATCCAGAAAGCCGGCGGATTATCAAAGAGATAATTCGGTTTTATAAAAAAGAGATCCACTATTGACGCACTACGAGAAGTCGTCGATACTGCGAAATGTGCTGTAAGTGGCAAAAGTTGGAAGGTTGGCACAATAAAGTACTGCGCGCTGATTACCCTGGATGTCAAGAATGCGTTCAACGCGGCAAAATGGGAACACATAATCAAAGCCCTGGAAAAAATTCGCGCCCTAGAATACGTGGTGAAACTCCTTTATCTTGTCCGAGTTAGTCAGTCATCGCATCGAATTCCAATAATATATTCACTGGTGTCTCGGGTTTTAATTCACATATGTATTTCTTCAGAACTCTTTCCTATCCTGTGCACATGTTTGCGCAGTCCCTGTAATAAGTCTTGTTAATATTCTTAGGTTATTTTTGCTAATGAAAATAATATGTGTAAATCTTCTGCTCGGGGCGTGGGCGCAAACCAGCGATATGTTGAAGAACTTCGCTTTGATGCGGATTGTGGCTAGACGCTCATTCACCGGAGTGAATGATAGTACTCGGCGACGGAGTCTCTCTCCCACCACGAATCAACACCAAACTTGCGCTCCTTTAAATGGCCACTGTTGTAAATGTCACAAGGACCTACTCGTGTCCATCGTCCTGATGTCCCTCCCCTTTATTTTCAAGTCCATCGCATTTCTTGGACGGCGGTGATGTCATCAAAAGGGGCCTTTATTTCGCGTTTTTACTGGCCACCCCAAGTGAATGGCGATCTTGGTCAGAACTTTCCTCACTTGCGTGAACTTCGACACATTGACTCCATCCTCCTGTCTATTAGTTGTTTTGAGTATCTATATAATATACTACTTTTCATCGTCTTTAGGTTGAAGGATGTTAGCTTATTGGCCTGGAAGGACTTATAGGAGTGTAGTCCTTTTTCCTGTTCCTGAGGATGCGCTTATCACCCATGCCATGCTTTTCTCTCATGATATTGTACCATCACGGATATACAATGTTGTTCTTTATTCTGAAGGATTGCTGGGTCATATTCCATCTATTCCGAATTGTATTTTTTAAGGGAGTTTATTGCCCAATGTACCGATCTAAGTAGCTGAATATGCATTTGTTGTCCCCTAGCTTTAGGGCAGAAGGGTTTTCGATGCTTCTGGTATCGATGATATGTTTTTTCACGGAAGCTTCTTCTGGAAGTTAGAACCAGAGAACATATACATATCATAGAGAAGGTTCACGGTGCGGTCCTTTTACGATATTTCATTTACAATATTTCATTTACGGTACTTTTTGTGGATGAGCGTGTTTCACCGCAGAAAAAGTTATTAGCGTATTTCACCACACCTAACATCAGGGGTACGAAAATAGATGAATTGAGTATTTTCAGTAAATTTGTACACACACAACTTTGTATCTAAATATGAAAAATTTATTGTTTCATGCGAAATTTCCGCTGTCACGGACAAACCAATGGCCGAAGATCACGTTCCACCAAAGAGTCAATGTGTCGAAGGACTGACGCGACGACAAAGCATTGTGTGTTGTTGGTAGAATAATCCGAGCTGTAACCGAAAACACAAACAAACGAACGCCGATTGTTATCACTTCCCCTCGCCGCTGTAACAGCTTCGCCAACGAACCAGCAATGACAATAGCTATGTTGCCACTTTTGTCACTTTATTCTGTGCTTTGCGGGTTTGCGGTGTTGACACTTTTCCCTTCTAAAAGAATTATCAGAAATTGTTCACTTTATCATTTTTAGCGTTTGCCATCGTCGCGAAAGGCAAGTTAACGACACTAATAACTAACAGCACTTATGTCTAAAGTAAACAAAAAGTATATAATTTCATTATTAAACGAGTTTGTCAAATATGTTATTGACAACTACAACCATCAACTACAACTTATGGCACGCTTTAAGTAGAATTGGACAGCACATCATCTAAGTCTAACACTTAAGCTCTGCACTTCTTAGAATGTAAGATGAAACTTTGTAACTAGGCTTAAGAAATCAATTGTATAAAAGTGAAATAAAGATATTTCTGTTTTGTACAAGGTGCGACCCAAAGTAAACAGGACTTAAAAAAAACAGAACAAATGGTTTTTTCGGCAAAATCAATTTATTTTATACAAAATAGTCTCTTTTTGCTTCAATACAGCTTTTTGCACGGTCCAAAAGCATGTAGAACGAGTGTTTTAGCTCGTTGGCCGGTATGCCGCCAGTATGCCGGTGCAAGCCTTTTGAATGGTCTCTACGTCTGCATAACGCTTTCCTTTCATGGGCAAATGCATTTTTCCGAAAAGGAAGAAGTCGCACGGTGCCATATCAGGTGAATACGGGGAGTGGTTAATAGTTAAAATGTGATTTTTGGTCAATTAATCGGTCACAAGCGTCGATCGAATATTGGAGTCTGAGCAATTGTTGGTCATCAGTTAATTTGTGCGGAACAAACCGTGCACACACTTTTCGTAAGCTCAAATGTTCGGTCAAAATGCGATAAATCGATGTTTTGGAGATGTTCAATTTCATTTCCATGAATTTCAATAATTGTTTCGGCTGATTTTATCGTCTAAACTTGTTTCATCAATTGAAACGTTTCGGTAAAAGTTATACCAATTTTAAAACGAAATTTAATGTCGGAAGCTCATTTGTTCGAAGCTCATTTTCGCACCGATAACACAAGCATACTGACACTTAAAACACAATGACTTCACTTCCAATCAATGAAATGTCATGAAATCAATGATATCTCACTGGACAATCGATAAAGATAGCAGATTCTAACGCACCAGTCGACATATAGATGGCGCCATCAGGGGGCGCTAGATTCAAAAAGTCCGGTTTACTTTGGAACGCACCTTGTATGTTAAATAAACTCACTAGATTCACTTCATCAGTGATCTTTTTAAAAACAACCCCGCGTTCGCACAAAACATAATTGGCATGCTCGGGAAGATGTGACGGTGGCTGCCTTTATGAATGAAGCGAGTTTGCCTGTTGAAAGTGCGCTTGAATTCGTGAATGAAAATATTGTTGTGTGTTTTTCTACAAATTTGGGCATCGACTATTTGGCTGACATATTGACTTATGGCACTGCTGATGCTATTTGAGATGATTGTTGGCTTTGTAGAACAATGTTTGTAGTTTTCGAGGGTGACATATTTACATGTGTACGCATATGTGTATGTAGGTTTGTGTGTGGGTATATTATTTTTTCGGCAATATCATACACACATATGCACATATAGAGCAGTGCCCGCACATTATATTACTGATAAACGATAATATCTTGATTTGAATTGTACTTCCATACATATGTACATATGTATGTATGTGCTGCGTATGAAAATTTAAATGACGAAATGTGATTTACATATAATATTGTTTAATACTATATAAGTAAGTATTAAGTTTCTAGGGTATTATGATGGTATCTCAGAAGCATACATACATATGTAAATAGCATATATGCAAACATATTCATATACATATGAAATTATAGCTCTAATAAAAAAACTCTTATTCGCACATTAACTACAAATATTGTTTTGAAAATAGCATAATTTATATAATAGAATGTTATCAGTTTTGCATGTATTCACAAAAATACGCAAAATGATAATCATATCATTTAATATGATTGCATGTAAACGTATAAAAATATAAGTAAAAGGCCACCATACGTATGTATGTAATAGCAATATATACAGTGGACCAATAAAGTTTACATACACTTAGTTTATTTGTTTTAAAATGAATAAATTTTGTGGTTTTTTTCTATCCATTTCAAGATATGTAAGATATATCAAAGTATTTTTTTTTACACAAATAAAAAAAATTAATGCTAAAACTAAAAATGCGCCTAATTCATATCAAAAAAGCTTACGTACACCAATAATTATTTATATAAATCAAGAGTAATTACAATGGTTTTAGCGGTTTTTTCCTATATATTGTTGTTATTATAGTCCCCAGACGTCGACGCATGCTCCCCACTCGATTTATTTCCGGATATTTTGACCCACTAAGTCGATGATCCAGTTTCTTGGCCTTCTTATTATGAATTTCGATATTTTCGAATACGATTTTTCAAAAAGTTCCAGATATTTTGAATAAGATTAATGTCTAGTGATTCCGGGACCTATGGAGTTATTTTTATTTCCATAATAGAACCAGGTGTATGTAAACTTTATTGGTCCACTGTATTTCTGAGCATAACTTTCGTTGAATGCTCAGTTCAGTTCACGAGCTACTGTTAAAATTTCTCCTTCTGAGCTAGCTGTGGTGAAACACGCTCATCGCATTTTGATAGTTTTTGACATACATAGTTCTGCGAAAACATCAATTGTCTCAATTAGCATATTCAGCGTCACAAGTAAATGTGGCAGTCAAATTTCTGAAGCCCAAATGTAGTAAATCTTACAACAAAACCATTTTCATTCATGAACGCAAGCGCTAGAGATTCAAAAAAAAAAAACCGATGCATCGGAAACATCGGCGTTTGCTATCCGATGCATTGTATAAACCTATAAGTAACAAATCCTATCATTTTCACCCATACATACGCAGGCGAAAGTTTATAGAATGACAGAAATTACATTAAGAATGCAATAGAATGAGGGAAGACGCAGGGCAAAAGCCCAGGCAGTTCGTTAGGGTTTCCTAAATATTCTACTACTAAAACGGCCAAATGCCTTAGAAAAGGCGAAAATGTGTTGCCGTGTTATGATATCCAATTTATTACTTTAAGTTCGTTTTTGTTAAATTTTTAAATATATTTCGATAATTAAAATTCATAAAGATGTGATTTTTCTAGTTTTGATTAAAATTTTATTTATTGTAACAAAATAGTGGTAAATCTTTTCTATTTTATTAAAAATATTTGAAGAATATATCTATTTTTATTTAAATTATTACAAGTAGTTTTGTTTAGTATTGTATATATTATATGGGTGAAAATAGGCATCCTGGGGAACCAAACACCCAAAAAATATCGGTAACGCGCCTATATTGCAACCTCTTTACTATTTTTAAGTCCTTTTATTTAAATTTCTGTGCCGAAAAATCAACTATTTCGATCAGGTGATCTCAGCTGTTGACGACCATATGATTCTTTTGTTACTTGTATATTTCTACAATGATGCGATGGATCGACTTGTAATTATAATGTACAAGTATTTGCACTTTTTATACCCTGAACAGGGTATATTAAGTTTTTCACGATGTTTATAACACCCAGAAAGAAGCGTCGGAGACCTTATAAAGTATATATATAAATGATCAGTATGTTGAGCTGAGTCGATTTAGCCATGTCCGTCTGTCCGTCCGTCTGTCTGTATTAATTCGAACTAGTCCCTCAGTTTTTAAGTTATCGTTTTGAAATTTCGTAAACGTCATTTTCTCTTCAAGAAGCTGCTCATTTGTCGGAACGGCCGATATTTTACCACTGTAACATATAGCTGCCATATAAACTGAACGATCGGAATCAAATGCTTGTATGGAAAACTTTCACATTTGACAATGTATCTTCACCAAATTTGGTATAGATTATTTTCTAACGGGGCATCTCGACAGGATAAAATCTATGTCTTGCTAACTGTATTGCCGTGCCTATTGCCTGTGGAGACTCCACATTGCTTATAGCTTACAATATATCGCAAACTAATTCGTATGCCATATATCGTAAGCTATAAGCTGTCACTTCAGCAGTTTGACAGCGCAGTTTTCATTTCTATGAAAATTTCGAAGAGGCAACATATCCCATTTGCACATATGCCGACGGCATTTTCAATTCGGTAATATGAAAATTAGAAGAGCGAGTATTAAGACGGTTGTGTTATATTATAAAAATACATTACATTTTCAAAATAAAATTTTTTCAAAAAATTAATATTTAGTTTAATATTGTTAATTTACAGAAAAATTATGCAGATTGGGTTGGGAATAAGCGAAATCTTAAATTTAATAAACTTATACTAGCAAAAATCAAAATATCATTGCTCATTTTAAATTTATTATTTTAATTGGTATATAAAATGTATGCCAAAATTATTTTATAGTAGTCCAGAAATATGAATTCTTATTTTTCCCAGAAATACATTTGTAAAAAAAAGAATCTTTATCCTTTGTTATTATTTCATTTTTCCCAGAAGTACATTTGTAAACAAAAGGATCTTTATCCTTTGTTTTATTTTCCACATAAAAGATTTAAACAGTTCAAGGGCTCAAAACATGCGCTACATCAGCTCGAACCTACCTATCCTACGCTTTTGCGCAAATGATTATCTTATGATAACAAATGCCCACATACAGATTTGGGAATGGCAATAGCAATAGATTTGACAGTTAGCAAGACATAAGTAGATTTTATCCTGTCGAGATGCCCCGTAAGGCAACAATGTAATCTCCGAAAAAATTGTTCAGATCGGATTACTATAGCATATATGTAGCTTCCATACAAACTGAAGACATAATTACTATGTGGGCACTCACATATGGCAACCCTGTTTGTCAGTTATTCTGTGGGCACACAGACAAGACGTATCACATCTGGCAACACTGTTTTGTCAGTTATTCATTCTAGAAGCGTCACTCTTTATATAGACGCCATCAAGAATAGAAGTACTTTTAAATAAATAATTTGTAACGTTTTAATAAATGTGGTGTTTCATTCGCCACATAACTGGTGACCCCTACTATTGAACAGCACACGTTAAATGAACCAACAACAAAATTGTGAAACGAAATCGGGCGATGGGTGCCCAGATTCGCAAGACGAGAACCTGACCGAGGAATTTTTTGAAACTAACACACCTTCCCAGCTCCCACCACTACAAGCTATGCACATCGACCGATTTGAACGAATCGAACTACCGCCGTTTTGGACCCAGCAGGTTCAATTGTGGTTTGCTGCTGTCGAAGCACAGTTCCAGCTCAGAAAAATAACAACGGACGCAACAAAATATTACGCAGTAATAGCTCGCCTGGACCAAGAAACACTCATCGTGGTTGAAAACATTATTTCTAATCCGCCCGAAACAGATAAGTATATCATACTTAAGGAAGCATTGCTCAACCATTATGCCATTCCTCAGGAACGCCGATTCAAAATGTTGCTATCCGGCGTCGAACTACGTGATCGACGACCGTCTGAACTGCTGGCAGAAATCCACCGCCTGGGAGGAAACCACTTAGACGCAGCATTTGTGCGCACCATTTGGCTTGACCGCCTTCCTCTACAAATACAACTAACACTTGCTGCCACTGGTGAAGAAAACAACACTATTCTCGCGCGAACAGCAGATCGCCTCATGGAAGTTCAGCGAGGACATGAAGATCCCGGTATAATGGCTGCGGCCCACAAAATCGCTGTTGGTAGTGACGTAAAAGAACAACTTGACGAGTTGGCACGGCAAGTCGAAAAGCTGGCTCAGAGGCTCGACAAAGCATCATTCAACGAAAGCAATCGCAATAAAAATACACAAAGTGTATCTTAGGACAATGCTACAAGCTCACCATGTTATTATCATCGAAAATTTGGTCAACGTGCCAAAAAGTGCACACGGCCCTGTACTTTTCAGGGAAACACAAACGGCCCCCAGTAGACACGGCGTATGCTGGTGGCAACATAACACATCGCCGACTATTCGTTTACGACCGCATATCGGGTACAAAATTCCTCGTCGACACTGGCGCGGATATTTCGGTAACTCCACTTTCTCATAAAAACAGGAAAAATCAACAACATATTTTCGACTACAAGCTGCAAACGGTAGCGAAATCGAAACCTACGGGGATAAGGCACTCACCCTCAACATAGGGCTACGGCATCCGATCCATTGGATATTCTGTATAGCTAACGTACCATATCCAATCATCGGTGCAGATCTCATCCATAAATTTGGATTAGTTGTAGACCTCAAACGTGGTCGCTTGGTTGACCCTAATTCAAACTCGCACAGTGCAGGCCATTATGCAACCGCCCCCATTACGGCGGTCACCGCCCTAACCGAGAGCAATAAATTTACGGCTATCCTCAAAGATTTTCCAGAACTATTGGGAAACCCCTCGAACCGCACAGCAACCAAACACTCCGTCAAACATTTCATCCCTACCATCGGACCACCGTGCATGCAACGTGTTCGACCGCTATGTCCTGAACGCCTCAAAGTGGCCAAAAAGGAGTTTGAGCTCCTAATCGATTTGGGTCATGCCAGACCGTCAAATAGCCCCTGGGCTAGTCCCTTACACATGGGCAAGAAGAAAAATGGAGACTGGCGACCATGCGGAGACTACCGTAGACTCAACGAAAGAACTATTCCTGACCGGTACCCAATCTCGCTTCTTCATGATTATGCCACAATATTAGCAGGAAAGAACATATTTTCTACAATCGACCTCAGGCGTGCGTTTCATCACATTCCGGTGGCCGAGGAAGACATACCGAAAACAGCCATAATAACCCCGTTCGGGTTATTCGAGTTCATCAGCATGCCATTCGGGCTCCGAAACGCGGCACAGTCTTTTCAGCGCTTTATCAACGAAGCACTCACGGGCCTCGATTGCGTTTATGCTTACATCGACGACCTGCTGATAACATCATCCAGTGAACAACAACACATACAACACCTCCGGTTAGTATTTCAGCGGCTTAGCCAATACGGCCTGTGCATTAATGCGGAAAAATGTGTATCGGGTGCTCCTGAAGTCGATTTCTTGGGATATAAAATTTCGAAACTCGGTTCCGCACCACTTCCAAGCCGAGTCCAGGCGCTACGGAGTTTCCCAAAACCTAAAACAATTTTAGAGCTAAGAAGATTCCTCGGCGCAATAAACTTCTACCGTCGACACATCAGAAACGCTGCCGCTGCCCAGGCACCTCTCAACGAGTTCTTAAAAGACTCTAAGAGAAAAAACGATCGCCGACCAGTACCTTGGACAGCAGAATCAGAACAAGCTTTCACCTACATCAAGGAACAACTAGCAACCGCAACTCTCCTAGCTCATCCATCACCAGCCGCCGAACTTCGGATTACGTGTGACGCATCTTGTACTGCACTGGGAGCGGTGCTGGAGCAGAAACATAAAAACGTTTGGAGGCCACTTGGATTTTTCTCGAAAAAGTTGTCACCCGCACAGATTAACTACAGCACATATGACAGAGAATTGACAGCTGTATTCGAAGCCATCAAGTACTTTAGGCACTGGGTTGAAGGTCGTGAGTTTGTTGTCAGAACAGATCACAAGCCATTGACTTTTGCGTTCCATCAACAATCGGATAAATCCTCACCTCGCCAGATCAGACGGCTAGGATTCATCAGCCAATTCACGACTAACATTGAATACATATCCGGTTCAGACAACAACGTCGCTGACAACTTTTCACGCGTTGAAACAATGCATCTACCAGCAGTTATTGACTACAATGAGCTGTCCCGAGCGCAGGCCTCGGACGAAGAGCTGCAGAAACTTCTTACAAATAACGAAACATCATTAAGGTTTCAAACGCTTACCTTTGATCCCAACGGGCAGACTATTTATTGTGACGTTTCAACAAATAACATCAGACCATTCGTGCCAGCACCGCTACGTCAGAAAATTTTCCAAACTTTACACAACCTCCCAGCGGCAGAGTGACAGTGAAACTCATCGCTCAAAGATACGTATGGCCATCAATGAACAAAGATGTTACGCAATGGGCCCGAGAATGTGTCCCATGTCAACGTTTCAAAATAGGTCGCCATGTACACGCAGCACCTGCCACATTCCCTATCCCGGACGAGAGATTCGATCATGTTCATTTGGATCTAGTCGGACCTTTACCGGACTCTCACGGATTTAAGTACTGCATGACTATGGTCGACCGATTTACGAAATGTCCAGAAGCGGTACCCATTAAAGACATAACGGCAAGCACGGTTGCCAACACGTTCTACTCCCATTGGATCGCCCGTTACGGATGTCCCAAGCTACTCACTACCGATCAAGGTACCCAATTCGAGAGTGCGCTTTTTACAGCTCTTGCACGGTTAGTCGGCGGCAAACGTATTCGCACCACGGCATACCACCCAGCAGCCAACGGTCTAGTAGAAAGGTGGCACCGCACGCTCAAAGCCGCCATCATGTGTCATCAAATCCCTCAGTGGACTCAGGTTCTACCAACAGTATTATTGGGATTGAGAACTTGTTACAAGGAAGACTTAAAGGCATCACCAGCAGAATATCTATATGGGACAACACTCCGGGTTCCTGGCGAATTTTTCTCAGATGGAGATCCACCGGGAGATTCCCAATTTTTCCTTGAAGGTTTTCGCTCATATATGAGGAAAATCAGACCAGTTCCGTCAACCCACCATTGCCGTCAGAAAACGTTCTGTTTCAAAGAACTGTCAACATGCACACATGTATTCCTGAGGATCGACGCAACTAAACGACCACTTGACCAGCCATATTCAGGCCCACACAAAGTGATCAAAAGACTTGATGAACGTGTTTTTGCCATCGAGGTTAACGGCAAGGTTATAAATGTAAGCATCGAGCGCCTAAAACCAGCTCATTTGGCCAATGATGAAGTATTCCACAACACGCCACATAGACGTATTCTCACCGAACCAACGAATTCGCCACGTACATCAACCAGCCTTCCCATGCACCAAAGTACCTGAAATATTTGCACCCGCGCTAAAATCTGATATTGAAACTCAACCTCAAAAAGTCCAGCAAGTCTTTATTTGGGGGGAGTACTGTGGGCACTCACATATGGCAACCCTGTTTGTCAATTATTCTGTGGGTACACAGACAAGAGGTATCAGATCTGGCAACACGGTTTTGTCAGTTATTCTTTCTAGAAGCGTCACTCTTTTGATAGACGCCATCAAGAATAGAAGTGCTTTTAAATAAATAATTTGTAACGTTTTAATAAATGTGGTGTTTCATTCGCCACAACTAAAAGAAATGCACCTGTGAAGGGTATATTAGCTTCGGTGCCGCCGAAGTTAACGTTTTTTCTTGTTTTGTAATGATTTCTAAACAATATTTGGAGGTATCGACTTGTGATTATAATGTGCTTGCTCTATTTATAACGTTTTATAAAGTGTACTTGAATGCGTGGGCTTTAAGTAGAGAGATTTATAAATATTTTTACAAAATATTTGGACCAGCATATACTCGAAATTTTCAATAAAAGAGTAAGGATAGCAACGTTTACAACATATACATATGTATAACTGCTTGCAATTTATTATTAGGTTCATCATACAGGTAGCTTAAAGCCCAGCAATAGTTACTTAATACGAGTATATAAATATCTAGGATCGCACTAGGATTGGCAGTCCATATACACTTAGAGAAAAATAAGCAGAAGAATTTTTACCGCGACACAAATTTGATAGTGTCCATACAGCTGGACAACATTCCATTGGAGGAGCTTATAACAGAAGTTAGCATTTAAAT